>NW_018407176.1:523186-561730 GCF_002113885.1 Mizuhopecten yessoensis | reverse complement strand
ACTCATTGGATTAGCTGGAAAGCCATATACAACTACATGTAACACCTGTGTTTCATGCAACCGCAATATCTATTTTAGGTGGGAGCAAAAATATCATTCCACACTTTTGAAAGTAAAAAATAACATGCTTATTCTTAAGAGTTTTAATCTCACAATTTATTATCAAATTCATATTACGACGACTTTTTACAATAAAGTTTAAAAGACATTTCGATGAAATTCTCTCTGCCAGTATCTATGTCATTTATGAAAGTTAAGAGACTTACGTGTGGAGCTTTTATTATCTTAAAGCCTCTTAAGAAGTTGCATATAAAAACTTTCTTAGAATAACTTATTTACCATTGTCCGTCACATTACGTAGCAGGATTAGTATAATTGCCTACCTGGTGTACACTGACCACAGGTTATTCGTACCTAAAATGTATTGTGAGTAAATCAGGTTTATAACTGTGCACGGAACAGATAATTCAGAATATTCCGTCGTCATGTCAAAAGTTATCGCATTAAGTTTCATAGTTAACATTAAAAAATCTTACGTCATTATTTCAACTACACGAAACATTAGGAAAATTCGCATAATATATGAAAGGAATATCAAAACGTCAACAAATTCATAACGTGATATATTGAGCTCGTGTACATCAACACCTTGCGGAGGTAAGGGTGATTAGATGTTAACCAAATTGAGTGAACAACACAATACTGTGTTCTGGCGGAAAAAACAGGAATGACAAACTTACCTGTTTAAGAACCATAAAGCAAAACAGCTACTGGTTCTTATCTCCACTGTACTTGACCTCTTCTTGTAAACATCAAAAGAAATCGATCCGATATTGGATGTATCCCCCATCCATTACTTTGATAGAATAATGTGAAATAGGAACACTTTACAAACTTTTGGTAACCTGTGCGAACGGATTAGTAACTCGTGCGCACGGTTTAGTAATCCGTGCGCACGGTTTGTTAATTCGTGCGCACGGTTTGGTAATCCGTGCGCACGGTTTGTTAATCCGTGTGCACGGTTTGGTAATCCGTGCGCACGGTTTAGTAATCCGTGCGCACGGTTTGTCAATCCGTGTGCACGGTTTGGTAATCCGTGCGCACGGTTTAATAATCCGTGTGCACGGTTTGGTAATCCGTGCGCACGGTTTAGTAGATGTTTTACCATGTCCCTTCGAGGGCTCCGTAAGGACCACATTTCCGTAATACGATTTGTTTTTGCAAATTACATCACGGTCACAAAAAGTTTATTCAAAAGTTGGTCCTCGGATGGGAAAGTGTTGAAAGTATTTTTTAAGTCCGGGAAACCCCATCACTTTCATAGATATAGTGTATATGGCTATATTTGCAGTATCATATTAGCAATACCTAATTTCTCAGCAGCTTCAAAATTCATATTCAATTGGTTTTGTATCTTTTGTATGCATTTTTGCTACCCGAAATGCTTTACTCCCATTTTCATAAATGCCGACTTAGGGAAATACGGGCAGTTTTCCGCCATACCTCTTCATCAAGTTTTGTAAAAAAAAATGTTTTAGAATATATGGAATTAAAATACAAATAAAATGCAGCAAAAATATAGAATAGAATTAAAACATATAAGAAATGAGATAAGACAATAAAAGTATCACACAATCCAAAATGTCAGGTGGCAGAGGTAACCAGGGCACAGTATGAAGTATCACTCTTTGCAGATATTGCAAAGGCAAATGGGACAATCCCAGGAATGGACCAGCCTCCTGAATTCTTTGAAGTTTTCAACATTTATGAAATCATTTTGGAGACTGTTCCACACCCGGGCGGCCTCAAAAGCAAACGATATATGTCCATACTTCACAGTGTTGACCCTGGGCACCTCTGCAGTATTTTCTTTCCTGAAGTCATAATTAGACATCTTAATATTTACAAGATTATGAATATATTCAGGAGAAATTTTGTTTATAATTTTAAAAACCTCAAAACCCATTTCCTTCAGACGTCTTACACGAAGCCTGTCGCTGTTGGTAATACTGAGTAAGTGTCTGAAGGATGAGTTGTGATCATTATGTATAAACCTTAAAGCTCTTTCTTGTATCTTTTCTAGCTTTCTGACACTCTTCATGGAACAAGAGTGCCAGACTAAAGGACAGTTGTTAAAATTTGAAACAATAAATGAACTATAAATTACAACTCTACCTTGTTTGGTTAAAAAACCTCCAAATTCGCTTTAAAATGGAAGATTGCCTTGAGGCTTTCCTATAAATTTCAGAGATATGAGCTTCAAAGTTTAAAAATGAATCAAAGTTCACACCTAAAAGTTTGACAACACTGTCAGGAACAATATCTATTTCGCCAATACTAAAAGACTGTATAGCATCTACCGAACGTTTCCCTATACAAATGGCCTGGAATTTATCATCTGGTTTAATTTAAACTAGTCTTATTACATTTTGACAGTCATTTTCAATGTTATGTTTTAAAGCATCTGGATCTGTATTTGATTCACTGACAGTGTTGTCGCCTGCATAATTATAAAATTTACAGGATGTCACATATAAAAACATATCATTTACAAAATACATTAAAAAGCAAGGGTCCTAAAATAGAACCCTTGGGTACCCTTCAGCACTTCCTGCCAGTCACCGCATTTGGAGCCAATTTTTACCTGCTGCTCAGATAGCTGGACACCAGTTAATATAGAATAATATTTGCTCTTCTGTTACCTTCTGTTTTGACAATTGATACAGTTCACTATCAGAAACAATATCTCTATTCAAGTAATTTTTCAATGCTGCATGAGAGGGAGAATTAAGAAGATCAGAATTTGCAGTGTTAATTGTGCGGAACATTTGAAGGAAAAAGCTGTCGAAATAGTTATTAGATCTACATAACGGTGGGTTGAAAAGCCTAGTTTGTCTGAGAGGGTAGGGGGTATCATTCTGATTATTAATAAAGGGATTTGTAAGTATTAAGGTGTATGCCCATGCATAATTTTGTACATCATTACATGTTTGTGTTTATTTCGTCTCACAGATAGTGATTCCCAACCTAGTTCATTGTATAGTTTGTCATGTGATACCCCAGACCGAAGACTTGTTATTATCATAGCTGCTTAATTGTACAGATTCAAAAAGATCTTTTGCCTGTTGTGTACAATTATCCCAAATAATATCTGCATATTCCAAAATTGGCCTTATAAATCCCACATATATTTTAATTACTGATTTTCTATTGACTTTCGCTTTGTGATCTAATGACAAATATTTTGTAAACCAGTTATGTAAGCACCTGGCATAGAGTGAAAAAAACCCACGAAAGTTGCATATGAAGTTAAACAGTTTAATATATAAGCAATACGATGACGAAATTTACGATGAATTTCAGCATAACGATTAACATGGCTCAAAGAGTTGGAGATAAATCCTAAATCGGCTACTATCAATGGACCGAAGGATATTGGTCAGAAAAAAACCTTCCCTAATACTGAAGAATTGTATTAAGTCTATCAAGAATAAGGATAATCAGCTAATTCTTTAAAATCCTTCTCCTCCTGTAGGAATAAAAGGATTTGTTCCATATTTAGTCTGAAGCACCCTTTGGTGAAGGGGAACCAATTTTGTATAAACAGTGGGTCTGGCCCCCAAGGGGCCTGAGGGGCGGGGCCCAATAGGGAACACATAGTAAATTCTTTAAAATCCTTCTTCTTCTGTAGGAATGAAAGGATTTGTTCCATATTTGGTCTGAATCATCATTGGGTGAAGGGGAACCAATTTTGCATAAACCGTGGATCTGGCCCCCGTGGGGCCTGAGGGGCGGATCCCAATAGGGGAAACATAGCAATTTCTTTAAAATCCTTCTTATTCTGTAGAAAGGAAAGGATTTGTTCCATATTTAGTCTGAAGCATCCTTTGGTGAAGGGTAACCAATTTTGTATAAACAGTGGGTCTGGCCCCCGCGAGGCCTGATGGGCGGGGCCCAATAGGGAACACATAGTAAATTCTTTAACATCCTTCTTCTTCTGTAGGAATGAAAGGATTTGTTCCATATTTGGTCTGAAGCATTCTTGGGTGAAGGGGAACCGATATTCTATAAACCGTGGGTCTGGCCACCCTGGGGCCTGAAGGATGGGCCCGAATGGTGGAAACATAGCAAATTCTTTAAACTCCTTCTTATTCTGTAGGAATGAAAGGATTTGTTCCATATTTGGTTTGAAGCATCCTTTGGTAAAGGTGAACCAATTTTGTATAAACTGTTGGTCTGGCCCGCCACGGGCCTGAGGGGCGGGGCCAAAATGGGGCAATTGGGCTATATTGATTTAAGCGACTTCTCTGGAATTAAGAGATGGATCAACGATATTTGACTGGAAGCATCCTTCGGTAGTGGAGATTCAAAATTGTACAAATGGTTGGGCTAACCCCCAAGGGGGCTGAGGGGCGGGGCCAAAAAAGGGCAATATGGCTATATTGTTACAAACGACTTCTTCTGCAGAACTGTGCACTGGATATCAACCATATTAGACTGGAAGCATCCCTAGGTTGTGGGGATTCAAAATTATACAAATGGTTGGACTAAACCCTCAGGGAGCTGAGGTGTGGAGCTAAAAGGGGGCAATTTGGCTATATTGCTATAAACGACTTCTTCTGTAGAATTATGCCATGGATATTGATCATATTTGGTCAGAAGCATTCATGGGAGGCAGGGACTCAAAACTGTACAAATGGTTTCCCCCCCCCCCCCCGTGCTAAGGGGTGGGGCCAAAAAAAGTTTATTACTTGGAAATGGTTGAGATCCCCACAGTATAATCATATATACAATTGTGGAGTATTAAGAGAAGAATGCACATATTTTTCTAGGATGGTCTAGGGTTTGGCCCCACCCTTTGAGACATAGTCCCTGGGTCATAACTTTGATACGGTTGAGATCCCCACCCCAGAACTATATATCCAAAAATGCTTTGTATAAAGAGACAAAAGAAGTCATGGTATTAGAATAGACCCTGGGGTCTGACCGAACCCCTAGGGACCTAGTTTCTTAGTCACAGCTTGTAAACAGTTGAGATCCACACCCTATAACCATGCATATATACAATTGCTGAGCATAAATAGATGAATGCACATATGCTTCCAGGATTGCCTTGGGGTTTGCCCCACCCTTGGAGACTTAACCCCTGGGTCATAACTTGTAAACAGTTGAGATCCCCATCCCAATACTATAAATGCGAATGCTGGACAAAAAGAGACGAATGCAGTCATGATATTAGAATTGATTCTGGGGTCTGGTCACAACCCTAGGGACCTAGTTTCTGAGTCACAGCATGGAAACAGTTGAGATCCCTACCCCATAACCATGCATTAAATTGCTGGACATGAAAAATCTAATACAGACATACAACAAGAATTGGCATTGAGGTCTGGCATATTCCATTGGATCTCATTTGGAGAATATTTTGCCATGATTGCTTAGATATCTAGGTGAGCGATACAGGCCCTCTAGGCCTCTTGTTATATGTGGGGTACCAGATTTACCTATTCTATTTATTATCCTGTCTCAACGTTTAGTTTGTGTGCACCTATTTTTGTTTTTAGATCTTGATGTCTGAAGTATATTGAACCTTTAGAAATGTGGCATCAATTATATAACCAACAATCTATTTATCGGAGATGTTTAATACCTGTCGTTCGGTATTCTGCTTATAATAAAGAAGAACCGGCTGAACTTCTCCTCTTCTTTTTACATTCCTTGGGTGTAAATGTTTTTTTATAATGAAGTAGGTATATATACGCCTTTCTTACACTGACTACTTAAAGTGGATTTATTTAAAAGTACACATCCGCATAAATACTGAATAATACATATATTTATGATACTACATGATTAATTGATACATAATATACGATCTTACAATGATTTAAAATTTCCTTGCTGGAATATTTCAGGATTGCATGTAGATAAAGTGCATGAGTTTATAGATATATAATAAATAGGTATTGTCGGCGAAACTGGGACTAAATCAGACTGGTAGACGAGATGAGTTGTCTCCCTTCAATCCTGTGTATTAAATTGATCCCTCATTAATATTTAAGTTTTCTTGATTTGTTTGAATATCAATAATTAGATGTATGATCAAGTTGTTGTTAGTGATGATGTTACGATGTCATGATGATGTGCATGTTTGAATGTGGGGAAGTGAAAGTGTGTGTATGTATATATAAAATATTTTTGTAAATGAAAAAATACAAGTCAGTGTTTCGACTCCAAAAGGGGGAGACAGACCAATAACGAGCAACGCCTACCTTCATTCATACCTTGAGGTAGTGGGTTAAAGTTTATAGGGTGTTTGGCGAATTATGTTTATTGAATGTGTATTACGTATATGTATGTAAACGTTGGCAGAGATATAATAACAGTAGTATGAGAAATAGGTTTTTTAAAATGTCAAATTAGAAAGGCAAATCGTCCGTCCCTTTCTCAAGACACAAACATTAAAAAGAATCATAACACAAGATAAAAGATAAAACAATAATCACATAGATAATGCTGAATTATAACTCTGATTTGGATGGTTATCACTCCTACCAATGATATATATATTGATACTAAATGGTTCTATACTTCTAACTACTTCATGCAACAGCAGCAGGGTAGGAACAGGGGGCACTAATGACTTGCAAAACAAAAAACAAAAAAAACAATTGTAGCAATTTCTCCGTTTAATATATCATTAGGGCATTGCTTTCCTATTACTAATTAATTATGACTGACTTTTTAATATGAGCATTGTATAGCTAAAAATATCAATTAAATATTTACATGTAATTGAAACATACATGGAATTATCTCCCCTATACCATCTGCTATATATATATATATTTCTATGCTACTTATTATATATGATCTGCATCAAAATTTTCTTACAAACCATTTCATTCATCTTTGTCTTTGTCATGTCAACCTAAGGAGAGAACTTATATAGGCCTAGCCTGCTGTTCAATCCTATTGTTTACTCAATAAAATATGATGAAATGAAATGGTTAACCTCGGAGCCGACTGATATTCCAAAGTTATCTATATTATCTATATTATAAACATCTATTAAAAGATGGTATTTGAATTTATACATGGAAATTCAGAAGAATTTGGACAGTAGGTGTGGTAACAGTAGTCATATGAAGACATTTTACCGTAAAGACATAGAGGGTCCCGTGGTTCTGATTTAAGGGGATAGGGGTCGCATAAAACCCGTCAAGTAAGTATATCAATGTTAGAGAAGGTAAATGCAGAGACAACAACATGCTTTAATAAAAAGAATGAGATTGATTGTATCGAACATGAGAGATCAAGACCACTTTACAGACATTTTAACGTGATAGAGTACGGTCAAGCGGGCGAGAACAATTCAGCCTTATATAAACTAATTCTTCAAAAACTTAATCGTTCACGCAAAAACATTTTCATGAAAACGCGCCAGTCGAAACCTAATCAATTTTTTGAGAACCGTTGATGTAAAATTAAGTAATGCCAAGACAATGCATATTAAACATGTTTAAAGGGTTAGCATTGGACAACATTGTTTTATTTGGTGCACTAATAACGTTTTTGAAAATGTTGTTTTAATGTGGTTGGTATAGTTCATTCTATTATTCCAGACGAGCTGTACCAGAGAAGACCAATGCGGGAAAGGAGAGTGTTGTTACTACCATGAAGGACCCCTGATCATGAGTCGTAAAAGGCAGCTCGCCCAGATGTCACTGCCACAGGATCCGTTGGCAATGCACCAAGGAGGTTGGTCGGAGTATTGTCATTCCTACCACAATCAAATAATTCTTGATTTTCATTTCTATGAATGTCAATAAAGCAGGCACCAGGCCGTGATTTTACAAGAGTTTTACAATATGGGTTTTTTACGTTACTGAAACATTAGTCTGCTAATGAAGATATTAAGTTATAGAAATGTAAGGTAAGATGTTTTTAATCTAGTTATGAAAGTCAGGTAGCAGACAGGGAGTCATTAGGAATGACCAAGACCTATGCAATTCTGCATGTCAGGAGCCAGGCGGGAGTCATCAGGAAAAGCAAAGACCTTTATGTGGTTGTGTTTGTAAGAGATCAGGAGACAGTCAGATGTTTGACAGGCTGAAATTAAGAAAGCCACAGTACCATGTTGTTGTATAAGTCAGGACTATTAGGAAATACCCAGACCAATGTAGTTGTATAGTCAGAGTCCAGACAGTGACGGCAGTGGCAATAAGTGGAAACCAAGACTTATGTGGCTGTAGCACATTAGGGCTCAGACAGAACAGCATTATGATAAACTCAGACCTATGTTGTTCAGTAAATAAGGGACCAACCGTGGGCATGTTTTATATAAAATTGTGATCATTTATTTTGTATATGTTGTGTTTTAATTATAAAAAACTGCTTTGCTGTCAGGTTACTGTGAGCGCTACAAGCTTGTGAACGAGACCTGTAGCGTGTTTGGTAAGATGAATGGCCACTGCGAATGTAGCCCAGGGCTGTCCTGTCAGTTTGTGTCGGCTGGACCCTCTTTATTAAGTCCTGATGCTATTGTCGCCAGCAAGAGGGGCATGGTTTACCAAGGACCCGATAGCTACTTGTGTGTACAGCACTGAATAAACACTTGATTCAAACAACCGTGTTATGTTTGATTTTGTAAAAACTGAAATTGGAAGTGGGGCGCCAAATTGGAACTTGGCTCCGGGTTGGAAGCCCCTGACATATAATTTCAAGCATATCCCGGGGAGGACTCTCGACTTGCCCCCTGCAGGCCTCGGGATTGTGAATATCCCATTTTACCAAGTTCGGATTGAGAGAACGGTAATATTGGTATGATTCAACCAACAGCTCTACCATAATCTCAAGAATTTTCCATATTGCTGTTGTTTAGTATTTCGTTCATTTGTGTCCCTGCAGGTAGGGCGTAAGAATTGTACCTGTTGGCCAGATTGCATGATCGTAAGAGCCGACTTAATTTGGAATCTTATATTTGCACTTCTTTCTAAACAACTTTCGTCCTCCTAATGTCTCCTTGACATGCCTCACTTTTGGGTTTTAGTTGAGCGTTTGCCCCTGTTAGGGAGGCTTTGGGTTCTGTCCCCTGGCCGAGACATACCAGAGTCTCTAAAATGGTAGTTTCTACTTAACGCTCAGCAATTTAGGAGCAGGACGACTGGTTCGCCCGGTGTCAGTATAATGTGACCGGGTGGGGTGTCCTACTGGGTGTCTTCGGCAGTATGTTTCAGTGAGGTAGCACTAGAAAGTCGGTATCATTTCCGCGCTATCACAAGGAGACGAACACGAACATATCGCAGACTCCCAAAACACATACACTGCACGCATGCATCTTGCACACAGAGTAGACAGTCTTTAAATGACCATAGCTGGTGATAGGACGTTAAACAATACTAAACCAAACCAAACCAATCGTTCATCTGGTATTTGTTGCATTTTTACTTTTTTGTTTGCTTTAATACAAAAAATAACAAAGAAACCGCTAAATACTGCTGATTAAATCAAATTATCCATTGGCAAATCTAGAGGTTTATATAGACGTCTGAGCCTCAGGACCTACAGCACCCCTCAAAGCCTGAAAACGCTATTTAGATAGCATGTGTTTTCTCCATTTGGAACACAACTTGCCTCCAATTGGTCTCTGGATTCGCCACTGACAAAGAACATTCGCGCCAGCCTTGCTTTTTTTCAAGCCCGAAAATGCAATGGAATGTCAAATGGTAATTGTACAATGCAACAACCCTTCGTTCATTTATAGCACATAGATCAGAGGATTATTGTTGGATGTGGAATTAGTCGGTCTATCTCCATTTAAGATTCAAAATGCATAATTATTCTTTATACAGTACCACCTTGCTGTTGATACAACACAACACCCACTCCTATTCCATTTGCATCTGCATGGCCAGTCAATGTTTCGTCAAAGAATGTGGTATTGTCATAAATTTACTTGACAAAACAGACCTTTCAAAATTGTTAAGGGCTAATATATAACTTCAGAATTGTCTTTGATTTTGGCCCTGTAATAGTCGCTAGGCCCCCGTCCCGAAAAATGACAAAATATTCTTCACACATTTTTACTTGCTTCCTCCCCATACATTGAATGGTATATCATCAACGAATAAAATGCGATGTTTCACACGATGCATACATCCAGTCAAAACGTTATCTGTCAATATTCCAATATTTGACGTAAAATAACTGCTCGATAGTTAGGTTCTCGGTGTTAATTCCTTACAGCTGGTGAATCTTAAGTTAGTTTTTTACTCATTTGACAAGGTTATATAATTAGCAAGTAACGATTTTATATTTGCTTAGCGCAGGTTAACCCCATGCCATTACATACCTTTACTGAACTTTTGACATATCACATTGCTGTGAGCTCTAACATGAATAATATTTGGGTCAACTGCCTTTTCCTATTTCCCCAAAATACACATAAATTGGTGAAGTCAAAATACATTCAATATAGCCTAATTCCAACGTTAACGATAAGTCACTGTTACATCTACTATTGAGAATTAAAGTTCCTCTAATTAAGGTTTGTCTAATAAGCCATCAACATATATTATGGAAGCCAAAAAAGGACTTTTTATTATTAGACCTTTTATATTTTGAATCATGGGCATCAAATAGAGCATCGATAGAGAACCTAACAATATATCGAATATAAAAGAGCCTCGGCCATTGTACGTATGGTGGCCACTGATTAGCTACTTGTAGATACATGTACCTGTGATATTTTTATTACCTGCAGTCTTCCTGACTTTGCCAATCTCAATTCTATAATGACATGTGCTGTCTTGACCTTGGCCAAGACATCGAACTCTATAGATATATTTGGACAATAGTGTATCAATTGAATTGCCTAATTAAAGGATTTTTTCTTCCAATGATTTCAACTTTTCTGTCAAATACAACGATATTTAAAATGCCAACCTTACTATGAGGACAAGCATGAGAACTCCAAACAAACAACAAAAAAGCAATGTTTTAACCACATAATACTGAACCTTATTATTCACTTTTCATTTGAGTTTGATTAAGAATTAATCATCGTTTTTCATGTTTATAATACTAGTTGTTTCGCGCTTCTATTCTGTTAAGTGACACCGTATATCCCGCATCGGCCTAAACATAAGCCGCAGCTATGAATTAAAAGGTTTGTTTTGTCTCTTGTAAACAGAAAAGACCATGGAACTGGGTGAAAATCTCGCTTAATGAACGTACGTATTCCTTTTTCCTGTAGTGGCTTTGTTAGAGGAACAACGTAACATGCCTGCCAGAATTGGAGTCATGGTATTGAAAGAGAATAAGTCATTTTCTTTGGGATTTCTATATCTTCATACGACAACGAAAACGAGTTTGCTTGCATTCTTTAAAATAACGTACTCAGTGGCAGACAAAGATGTATGTAATTCACACTACCACAAAAAGTATATGATAGAACATCATAATTATATAGGGTTAATTGGAACGTACTAAGGATATCATTACTTATGTTCCAGTGTCGTTGTCCTATCCATTCTATTTCACTCTTAACTTTAATTATCGATACTCAATCCATAGGAATCGAAAAGAGAAATAGTGAAACAGATCTTTACCGCGAATTCACTTGAACATTTCCCCTTAATAAAGAATTCGAATCCACGTGGATCTATTGGCCTGGTGGATTTAGCTAGCCTCTGGTTCCGAATACCAATCCAGTTGTCTGTTTTATCTTATTTCAGGCAAACACATGTGTTATTAAAAGAGTTGACATAGCTCTCTATAGGTTTTCGTAAGTTGCGGTTTGAATATTAAAAATATCAATGCGTTTTTATCGGTATGGTATAATAGTAAGGGATTTCAAGATAAGTCAAGTTTCGCCTTTAGAAATAGACTTGGGTCAGCTCAGTACAAGGTCCGCCTTTTGAAATATACTTTGGTCAACTCAGTACAAGGTCTGTCTTTGGAAATATACTTCGGGCAGCTCAACACAAGGTCCGTCTATGGAAATATACTTGGGTCAGATCAGTATAAGGTCTGTCTTTGGAAATAGACTTGGGTCAGCTCAGTATAAGGTCTGTCTTTGGGAATATGCTTGGGTCACCTCAGTTCAAGGTCCGCCTTTAGAAATAAGAATGGGTCAGCTCAGTACAAGGTTCGCCTTGAGAAATAGGCATGGGTCAGCTCAGTAGAAGGTCCGCCTTTGGGAATATGCTCGGGTCAGCTCAGTACAAGGTCCGCCTTTAGAAATAGGAATGGGTCAGCTCAGTACAAGGTCCACCTTTGGGAATATGCTTGGGTCAGCTCAGTACAAGGTCTGTCTTTGGAAATAGACTTTGGTCAACTCAGTATAAGGTCTGTCTTTTGAAAAAGACTTTGGTCAACTCAGTATAAGGTCTGTCTTTTGAAATAGACTTTGGTCAACTCAGTATAAGGTCTGTCTTTGGAAATAGACTTGGGTCAGCTCAGTACCAGGTCCGCCTTTGGGAATATGCTTGGGTCAGCTCAGCGCAAGGTCCGCCTTTGAAAATAGACTTGGGTCAGCTCAGTACAAGCTTTGCCTTTTGAAATAAACTTGAGTCAGCTGAGTTTAAGGTCCGCCTTTGGAAATAGACTTGTGTCAGCTCAGTACAAAGACCGCCTTTGAAAATAGGAATGGGTCAGCTCAGTACAAACTTCACCTTTGGAAATTGGAATGAGTCAGCTTAGTGCAAAGTCCGCCTTTGGAAATAGGAATGGGTCAGCTCAGTACAAGGTCCGCCCTGCTTTCCTCGGGTTATCACCGTCATTTCCGTGATGTCTACTAATAAGGTTGGGTCAGTCTTCAGAATTCCTTATCTTTATGACCTTCTGTGACGTATATATACGAAGTCCCGACTGTCAGAACTACACCTGTTCTGGAACCATAAGGTAATCACCTATCATGTGGAAGGAAATAGCTGTTATCCTGGGAGTGTGCCTGGTCCTGGTTTCTGCACGGGTAAGCTGTCCTCTTCTGTCTGAAACATACTCAACTGTTACCATAAATGTCTCACTTTTGAAATAACGCCTGTAAATAAATAAGAGTCAGAAAAAAAGACATGGTGAAAAGTGCAATATTAAACCATGCACAATAATGAAAGGGAAATGGTCAGAATTCACAACAAAAAAACATTTTTATTCAAACATATTTATTTCAAACTATGCAATTGAAAACTATAAATCTGAAATCGAAGAATAAAAAGCGTATACAAAAATAACTGAAGCAGACAAGCTATCGAAGCTCTTTGTTACTGTCGTTAAATAGAAAATACAGCATATATCCAACGTATCATATCATATATACTGATTCCTCCCTTGAAGAATTCGCATGTACCACAGTGTAATTCTTTTCACTCGGACGGATTGCATTCCTAGTGAATTGACCCGTTTCAAATTTTTCGGTTGTCTTAGCAAATATGTCCTTGGTTTGTTCACATTCTTTCAGTATTTCATTAAGGTTGTGTAATGTTCGACTTAAACTCTTGTTTACGTATAATGAGTTGATTCAAATGGAATAAATAATGTTTATATCATAATTTTTCAGCTGAGAAATCATGCTAGCAACCTAAATAGTGACGTATATATGGATCATCTGAATGACACACCAGCATGTAGATGTGGATATAAAATGAAAATGAATTTCATTTTATATTTGAATGCTCACTCTATAACAACCTTAGAATGCAATTAGTAATAAAAAATCTCAATTTGGTATAACTGGTAATCATGATCATTTTAATCTAAAAACTCTATTAAAGGGATGCTTAACATGCTGCGCTGATATTAACATATCCATTTTACAAAGTATATCTGACTACATTTTTCAAACTAATAGGCTTGATAAGTAATCTCACTCGCAGAAAAACTTTACATTGAAAGTGATGCTATTAGTTATAGTGTCATGATCACTCTGCTAATAAGTATTGATACTGGTGTATAACTATCTTCACAACATCTCTGGAATTCGACTGGACTGGATGGAATTTATGAGTGTACTATTCTATAACCTGTTCTAACAATTTCATAGTTAAATGAATATTCTATAGTGCTTTGTTAAATAAATTTTAAGAGAATCAACTCCAATAATATATAATAATAACTACATTTTCCTATATGAATCCATATCATATTCTGAAATTTTACAAAACGTTTATTTCTTGTAACTTATCCTATATATCCAGTGGGTGGATGGCCAATGTGTTTATACACAGGGACTTTTGGGCCTGTACCCCTTAAATTTTATGTAGGATGGGTTGTCAATAAATATACATGATTTATTTAATTGTTAATATCTAAAACATAAACAGAAAATGATTGAATAAAAGTTGTAAAATGATCATTTCACAAGCTAAATTGGAGTTATCTCCCCTGCACTGTTTAATTGGATTGTTATGACAGAATATATGTAATGTTTGTAAATAAGTTTGGAAAGGACTTAAATGGGCCTAGCCTGATTTCCAATCCAATTGACATATATAAAGTCAATAAAATCTGATGAAATGAAAAAAATAATGTTTATATATTTTCTTGTTACCTCGGCTGTAGCAATGCTGTTTCTATTCAGTTCGCCAGTTTTGTCTTTTTAAGTTTCGTCGACTATTTTTCAATGGAGTATTGTAACAGTCTTAATTGGGTTTTCAGCTCAACCAGACGTTTATCATTGACATTTAGGGTTAACGTTTTCCCTGGACCATATGGCGATTTAGGACACGTTATGGGAACAAAATAAAAACAAATAAAATCAATGTCTGAATATATATTTATGTTAGCCGTGCAGACTGAATTACAGCACGGGGATTTGGGGATAGCGGGCCATGCCGATAAATACGATCCAGGTTGTAAGATAGCCACCAGCAAGGATCAAACAAACACGTGTCGTCCATTCGAGAGTCACCTGGAGGAAGCAATTTTGTACTTGTATTTTTTTTAATCATTTTATTCACCGAACATAACAATGACCATTTCAACCTTTTTATATGTTTAAATCTTAATCATGACAATTAAGTTCAGACTGACATTTATGATGAACACAAGTTGGAATAACGCTTTTTTTTTTTTTTTTTTAAATACATACTTTATTTTACAACAATTATGAAACAAGTTATTTCAACTTCTATTTGAATCACTCTTGTTGGCCCGGATGTTAGCACGTGGGGTGTCTTAACGTGTTTGATAAATGATGTAAAATATGTAAAGTCTAAAGAATCAGACAAAAGCAATAATCACTTAGATACTACTAAATGATAACACTGATAATGGTGGATACCTTTGGGCCGGTTGGTAGATTAAGAGCATTTATAAAGGAATGTATCTTTAGATGGTATACGCAACTACAAATTGAAACTTATCGGCAAAACTGGGAGTGGGTGTGCTATTTGCAATCAGATTTGTAATCTAGGAAAAGGAGGATGCCACGAACGGAACTACATGAAGGGCGCGGGGTTGCCATTCCCTTCACCAGTATGTAAAAACAATGTAACAGAAGAATCTAGAGACATCACAATGTTGGAACTAATAGGTATAGCTGATATTCCCTACCCACTTGCATATCACAACCTAATCGACCTATGGAGAAAAGATCAAAGAATCGTCAATGGAAGAATAAGTTATGACAAATTAAGACGAATAGATACAAGACCTGCTTAGTGAAGCACTGGACAATATTGGTGAGGTGAACAAATTCATTCAGTAACATCCTATTCCAATAGCAACGTTATCTACCTCACAAATCAGTCTGCAAACCTACGAAAAATCCGAATCTGGTCCAATTACAACTGGACTTAAATACAAGAGTAAGGTTCCATTAAGCACAGCAATATATGCGAGTGAAAGAATAACCTTGTTTTTAATAATGACCTTAACTCAATCATAGGCAAACTGTCTTGTCGCCAATGTTCGGTAATACCTCTAAATCTTTCATAGTTGGAATACCACATAAACTCAACCAGTATGTCGGTATCAGCGTTTTATGAACAGCAGTCTAATAGAGACTACTCAAGCGATTCGAAGTGTGAAAACCATGACAATGCTGCCATAACAAATATGTTTATCAATCGAGTGGCATTTATAGAATAATAGTTTGTTGTGAGTATAGTGCATTCTATTATTCCAGACGAGCTGTACCGGAGATACCGAATGCGGGAAAGGAGAGTGTTGTTACTACCATGAAGGACCCATGATCATGAGTCGTAAAAGGCAGCTCGCCCAGATGTCACTGCCACAGGATCTGATGATGATGCACCAGGGAGGTGAGTTCAATGGTTTCATCGGATCTCGGGAACCACAATTATATCCTGTTTTAGAAATGTAGCTATTCTTGGCAACTTTTCACAATCACGTATTCAAATATATATCAACCACATCAACAATCACACCGATGTGGTTGTGTAAGCCAAGGATTAGACAGGGGTCATAATTGAATGAGAAACAAAGGTCCAATGTTTTGAAGCAAATCAAGGGTTGGATAGGGAACGTTTACTAAGAAGGGCAATGGTCAAACAGTGGTCATAAGGGAAACCCGAGAAGAATGTATTGGAGAAAATAAAAGAGTCGGATAGGAATAGGAATTTTTTTTAAAAAAAATCCAGACGTCTGTGGTTCTGTATGTCAAGGGTAAGATAAGGGTTTGTTAAAAAAACCTCCATACCTATTAGGTTGTGCAAGGATCTACCCTTGGAAGCCGCAAGGTTTTATGTTTGTATTTTAAAATTGTTCATTTGTACAAATGTTTTAATTCTGAAATATTTTGTTGCCAGGTTACTGTGAACGCTACAAGCTTGTGAACGAGACTTGCAGCGTGTTTGGTAAGATTAATGGCCACTGCGAATGTAGCCCAGGGCTGTCCTGTCAGTTCGTGTCGTCTGGACCCTCTATCTTAAGTCCTGATGCTATTGTTGCCAGCAAGAGGGGCATGGTTTACCAAGGACCCGGCAGTTACTTGTGTGTACAGCACTGAATAAACACTTGATTCAAACAACCGTGTTATGTTTGATTTTGTTATGTAAACAGCATATTAACCATATCGAAGTTGTAAATATATCACAAACCGAGTTCTGATTAAGAGAACGGTATGATTCCTCAAACAGCTACAACTTTGGCACAATTGTTTTCCTTATCAGAGTTGTTTATCCCTATTTGATATCGTCTTTAAGCATTTCGTTCAAACGTTTGCAGCATAGCTAGACGACTTTTCTCTGTATTTGTCCTTATTGATATAACAGAATTAATAAAGAAAACACTAATTATTGTGAATTTACTCACTTATGGATTGGTGGAGTTTAATTTTCTTTTGATTCTGTGCCCGAGGACCCCATCATCCCTCCAAAGCCTGGGAAGTTCTTCAAAAACATGTATTTCCTCCGTTTAAACCCCTACCCCGCCTACACACTTAAACACACGCGATTGGTCCGCCGCTGATTACAGTATGTTACAACATGTATAATGATACCCAAACCGCAATCAATGATCTGCATGGCAAGTAACTGGTTTATCTAGTTGGGTGGGCGTATCTGAATGTGAAATCGAACGTTTTGGTTACCAGTCCTGATTATCTCATCAATAAAAAAAAATAATCTTGCCATCGGACTCAACAAAGTCAATCAGGAACTCAACTCTTTTTAAAATATCTTTCTCAGTGTTTTTTTTTTTATCATGGCCTTTGTTGCACTTTTCACAGTAAAAAAATGCTCCAGAACAACTTCAAACCTTATAGTAATATCACTGTTCGCCTTTCTTTGAAAAGAAAGCTCTCAAATTGTTAATCCATGGAATAATCACCAGGTATTTGACCAACAACGATAGCTATTTTAAACGTCTCTTCATACCCAGCAATAGGGTTAGGATCGTAACCGTTTCTATGTTATAACCAGGGACAAATCCTTCTAAAAGCATTTCTGTTTTGACATTTCATTCACAGCCATTGGCATTGTTTATATTGTTATACGAGTTGGGGGTGTCAATAACTTCTAGCGTTTCTATGACATGACCCAGGTACCAAACCCGTATCCAGAGGTAGATCACAGTAGCCTATCTGACCTTTTCATCCACAGCGTATTTGATTTAAGGGCGGGGATCTCAACCATTTTCAACTTATAACCTAAAATAGGCAAAGCCACTCGATTTGTACGATTTTTAATCTCCATCTCTTGAGGATGTGTCCAACCAAATACAGTAGATATTCATCACTAAGTTCCTCTGGAGAAAGTGTTTAAATCAATATAGCATCTCTTCTCGGCCCCATTTCTCAGCTCCCTGGAGTCATCACCATTGTGGGTGTACATTTCTAAATCGTAGGGTTATCAGCTTTCAAGCAAAACATTTGGTGGATATTCATCAGTTTCTCTGGAAAATTGCTGAAAGCAATGTGTTCAAAATATCTCTTTTTGTGCACTGTGGTGGGTCGATTGTCTTTTTAATTTTGAATTCCTACCATCAAAGAATGCTTCCAACCCAAGATGGTTAAAATCAATCACAAAGTTCAAGAAAAAATACTTCAAGCAGTATTGTAGAATAACTCCTTTGTCTCCATAGCTCTGCCCTCTGTGTGTTAAAATTTGAATCCCTGTTTCTTTTGGATTACTTCTAACCAAATCCGATTGATTTCCATCTTTGAGTTCCAAAGAAGTTGTTAAAAGCAGTATTGCTTAATCACCCATGTCATTTTTTATACCACCTTCCATTTGTACAATCACCTAAGAATGGCTCAAGTCGAATCTTGGGAAATAGAAGTCACCTGAACAGAATTGATGAATGGATGGACAAAGGATGAAGAGGTAAAACTATAACACAACTTGGTTTTTTTTCATTCTTTTAATATCAACATATAATAAACTATGTAATATAACCATAACCCAGAGGGAATAAAAAGATTTCTTAACGAAACACAGAATTGTGAAGTGAGCAAAGCTTAAGAAAATGTGTTACAAAATGTAACAACTAAAACAGGATAATCATTAACATTCACAGACATGAACTCAAACACAAGTACATTGTAATTGCTAAAGACAGCATTATGCTTGTATTGTATTGCTAAACCGATGCCAGTTTCCCAGCCTCTGTACATAGTAAAAAGACTTAAAGCTACGTGCACATGAGAATATTACTCTAGATAGAACACGATCCCATCTCGTCCACTTTGATTAAATTAAGGGAAGACAATTTATCATGTAACGTAAAATATGTCGAGCAGATTCGTGTGTGACTCACCATACTAAGGATGAGGGAAAAAGGAATATATATATTTTATTTTCTAACTTCTTATACAAGTAGTTCCCATTTCTAAAATGATCAGAATCCATTCTAAATTAAGTCAGTAATTTATGTGCTAGTATGCAAAGTATTCACCGACAAGGATTGAAACCAAAGCTAACTTGAACACCTCCTGTCCACTCCTAACAGCAAGGAAAACGTCCATTTCCATTGAATCATAACAAAATGCTTAACATATCAATTATATGTCCTTTCATTCCAAATCTGAAATGATAAATTTTAATAATGGGCAAACTGATATTTAATAATAAAATCGTTTTTATGATGTTAGTATTTTCTTCAATTGTTTAGAGATTGTTTTTTGTATATAGCACAATTGAATGAAGTAAATGTATCAAAATTACATTTCCCAATCAGAGATTAGTAAATTAGAAACCTGTGACAATCCAATCTTCTTAATTAGATAAAATATTGACCAACTAGGACAAGCATTGAATTTTGCTGTTTTACACAGGGTTTCCACTAGAAGAAAATGTCTTTTCAGAACAATTATGCATTCAATAGCATCAATATCACATGATATAAATAAAAACAATTGAAATGAAATACAATAGTTACAACATACATCATGCATGATATATAATATGTTTTGAAGATATTTAGATTATGAAAATGCACTCTTCATTTACTTGTTACAAAATTTGATAAGGCTTAAACTTTAAAATACAAATATTTAATACATCACTTGTTTTCAGGAATTCAAACTTTGAGTTGGAATATATACTAAATATGTTAGTAAGAACATTTCCTTCCCATGCGTTAATTTTGAGAATTAAAAAATTGTTAACAGTCTTTGTTAACATGCGACTCGTGAAAAGTTTTAACTATTCGTCAAGCGTTATAATACATAGATTATTTGTAAAAAGTGGCGTGTGGAATGACTGGAGTCACAACCATTTATATATACATACAAATACATCAGTATTGGCATCTCGCCTAATAACCACAACTAGATAGGCCCTTTATAATTACTTGGACTCTCAACTTATAACAATGACGGAGTACAACCCTTTAACACATGAACCAGTAAGGAACAATCCATTGTTATCAGTAACACACTGGCGTTTACTTTGCCATATTCTTCCCTAGTTTCAACGTTTTTGAGTTTCAGTAAAAACAATCATTTTTTTGTGGTCATTCATACATAATTTCATTGATCTCTTGAACATTTTTACATTTACATTAAAACTTTAATTTACATTAAATATGCAGATAGTGAAATTGCACGGTATATGATACACATAACAAACATTATAGCTAGGTGTAGCACCAAGCCAATTTTAGTAAAGATTTACAAAAGTCAGTTAGCTAAGGTTTCTTTTGTCATATGCCAACTTTGAATATGTAGAAAATATTTCTGACCACTCCAATATCTTGAAATGCTGAATCTGACAAAATGCGATATATACACAGGTATAATCTACCAATGGATCATAGAACTGCTTATAATAAAGGTAGTGATATGGTTCTTCATTGGCAGTACTTAAATGTGTATTTATACACTGATGTAGTTCTTCATTGACAGTACTTAAATGTATATTTATACACTAATGTAGTTCTTCATTGTTTATGTAGTAGGTGGGGATGTGGTTCTTCATAGCTATAAGTCAGTACTTAGGACTGCGTTACAATTGAACATCCTCACAAACAATGAGGATATAGGCATCAATACTAAATCAATTGTTCTGTAAATTGGAATCTTTTTTCACCCATCAGCGTAACAGACAATTGTGATTTTCTGATCACAGTAAAACACAAAAATAACAATTGTGTCCTTCAATGCTATTGAATAAACACTACCATCTGTTCTATGACGTATTTTATATGAAGACCTTTGTGGCAAATGGAAGAAAATATGAATGGAAGTATAATGCTTAAAATCGGCACGACAATTATATATGACAAATAACGTTATACTGCTAAACATCTTAAAATATTAAGTACAATGTACACTATGCTTGCAATTAATTTAAAAACCTTGAAAAAAATCAATGTTATTGATTTTGTAAAATTAGAATTCATACTGTTTTAGGACTACTTTTACAATATATGATAAGTGAAAGGCTTTTTGTGAATGAAACAATACTTGAAAGGTAAGTGAAACCATATAGGAAAGATAAATGATGTAATTAACATCAACCTAGCTTTGCACTCAGGATGATTTTGCAGTTAACAAGCTATCATTGCACTCAATTTATTCACTCAAGTGCTGCCGCTAGGAGAACCATGGACTAAAAGTTATAATTGATTCACGCAAGTGCTGCCGCTTAGGAGAACCATGGACTAAAAGTTACAATTTACAAAGTCTTTCCTGTTGATTCACAGTTTGTAATCTGCTTCAGTGCATTTATCAATTGCATGTATGATGTGAAAGCTTAGGTGTATCCTGATCTAAACATCTATAACAGCCTGGTACAGCTAAACATCTATAACAGCCTGGTACAGCTAAACATCTATAACAGACTGGTACAGCTAAACCTCTATATATATAACATTGCCTGGTACAGCTAAAAATCTATAACAGCCTGGTACAGCTAAACATCTATACCAGCCTGGTACAGATAAACATCTATAACAGCCCGGTACAGATAAACATCTATAACAGCCTGGTACAGCTAAACATCTACAACAGCCTGGTACAGCTAAACATCTATAACAGCCGGGTACAGCTAAACATCTATAACAGCCTGGTACAGCTAGACATCTATAACAGTCTGGTACAGCTAAACATCTATATATATAACATTGCCTGGTACAGCTAAAAATCTATAACAGCCTGGTACAGCTAAACATCTATAAAAGCCTGGTACAGATAAACATCTATAACAACCTGGTACAGCTAAACATCTATAACAGCCTGGGACAGCTAAACATCTATAACAACCTGGTACAGCTAAACATCTATAACAGCCTGGTCCAGATAAACATCTATAACAGCCTGGTACAGATAAACCTCTATAACAGCCTGGTACAGATAAACATCTATAACAGCCTGGTACAGCTTAAAACTGGAATGACAGGTTTCTGAAATGTATCAAATGTAACAAGACTGCCATACATCCCCAACTCATTGTATTAAGTCATTCTCAATTCACACCAACAGGAAATAGTATCAATAAAATGTTTACTTGCCTCAACCTGACTCCGGAATAAAATGTTTGGGTAGATAAATAGGCATTCTCGATATTCCAGTGGTTATACCCACTTATTTTCTCTGCACTCCTGGAATACGTACATGTCACAACAAAATTGAAGGATTCAGGGTGACTAGTTTGATCCTCTGATGTACATAAAAAAATCACGTCAAAGCACAACAGTGAAATTGACTGGCTTAGAGGTTGATAATGTACACTGCCAGATGTAAAATTTAAAAAAAAATGCATCACTTAATTTCAAGAATAAAAGGAATAAGAAAATTAAAAATATGTAATTTCAATTGATTTTTTTTTTGCATAGGGGCATTTTTCTGGGTTGGTCAGATTAAGGCAAATAATCGATTGTATTTTAGGCCTGTTGGTTTTCTTCTACCATAAACTACTATGTAATTGAGGAATGCCATTTTTATTAGTTTTGTTAGTGTGATCGGTTGATTTTCATATGTTAGCAAATCATAGGGACATTTTACATGTATCAAATATCATTTTACAATATAACAGAAAGCATGTATCGTAAAGTAAGCAGATCTGGAGTGAAATGTATGTGTGTAGTTCATCTTACAATAACGAGTGTTTAACGCTTATTCACAACCACGTGCATCACAGTCGATGAGAAAAATATGCTTATCAATAATTCTGACACAACCAGAGATAACCAAGTGTAAATATAATCACTGAAAATTGTACAAATATATCTCACAACATCTACGACATTTACTTCAATGTCTATGATATAAAATTGGTGAAAGTGAAGGCACAGTGCTTGTTTACTCAAAAAAAATCATGCATTATATGACAGTCTCCGCTCCCCATTCAAAAGACCTTTTAACAAAACTTACCTGGTTCCTATATCTGGTTAGTAGTAACATTGCATTTTGTAATTAGAATGGAATGCATAATTCAAACATTATCATAAAATATTTTAAAATGTTTTACATATTCTGTTAGATGTTTTTAAAGCATGAGTGCTGGTAAATATCCTCATTTACTGATTCTGACACAATGTATCCTTGTACATAAGGACACATATTCTATATACCTTCCATCGAAAAACAAAATATATAGGTATTTCTGAACAAATTATAAAGCATTAATAATAGCAAACATGTGTGCATTTATATACACAAGTGGAAAATATACATATTTATCATACCAGTATAGAAGATGACCAGCCATAAAATTATGCAAATTTTAAAACATCTGGCTTTTCCATAACCAAAACATACAAAAACAATGTGACAAGTTGATATCACTATATCAAATTGCAACAAGCCACAGGAAAAAAGTTACATGGCGCTAAGAACATACATCTTTCAATGAAAATTTTCATTTTTTTTCCCAATTTAACTGTTCACCCAATAACTTAAGCCCTGCCTTGAATGGCAAACACCTACATTTGCTTGTAAGATTTTGGCAATTACGTATGGATAAACATAACAATATCTATATCTAAATAGTTTCCGGAGTTAAAGATGAAATTCAATTTTGGACAGCTATTTTAACCCATGCTTCATTATCACTCAGAGATCATTTTGGAGTTTCCCCTTGAAATCAGCTTGAATCTATTGCTGGGTCTTAAACATAACCTTCAACAAGAGATCCGAGAGGGATCTTTGTGCCCACCATTGTACCATCTTAATAAGTTCTTTGTCAGTTCGATCTTTTCTCTTCTTTACTCTTAATCAATCTTTTTGATCAACCTCAAAAGTTAACATGCACAACTCATGACCAAGGGGAACCTACATATCAAGTTTGAGAAAAATTCCTCTAGTAAATTCTGAGAAATAGCGATAACAAACTTAAACTGTAACAAGATGGGCGGCCAATATGATTTAATATGCATAACTAAGAACAAGAGGAACGCTTATGTGAAATTTGAGGAAGATCCTTCCAATTCGTTTTGAGCAATAGCCTAAATAGGGCTAAAAAACTGTTACTCCCAAATTCAATACGACCACCTGCCAGCCATCTTGGTTTTCCAATCATCCCCAAAACTCAAAATGCGGAACTAGGAACTTGGTTTTGTGATCAGTCCGAAAAAACAGTATGCATAACAAGGGATCATGGGGAATATTCATGTGAAATTTGAGAAAGATCCCTCCAGAACTTTCTTAGAAATAGCGCTAACAAACATTGTGTACAGACGGACAGACAGACCATGGACACAGGGTGATTTGAATAGCCCACATCTGATGATAGTGGGCTTAAAACTAACTTCGTAAATAAATAAAGGTTTAGTCATAGTTGAAATATGTCCAACCATATATATGAAGTTATGTATATAGATTTTCTGGACAAAATCATTATTATTCTAATACCAAGAGGTTAAGGAGTAGGCCTTATCGACAAACAACAATAGCATGAGATGTCTCATTATATATTCACAAATAAAGAATAATATGTGTCTTTGAAATATGGATTTCTTGAATTGTAAAAGTCAATGATACAGTGTAAATGGATTTCAAGTTGTGCAATCAAAATCAATTGCATATAAATTGTCAATATAATAAAAGCAAATAATGCGAGAAGGAACATTTAACTCAGCCTTAACCTTATAAGCTGTACATGTTTATGTTTCAACAATCAGAAATTATGCTCCTGTCCTTTTTATTTAAATTCAGTATGTCTATATCAGTGGACAACCTCCAGACATGAAGGTGTTATAGTCTGTATAGGCCTTTACACCAGAACTACTTCAGAGATCTGTAAAAATGACCTGTTATCTACATTATGCTAATCATTACATTACAGTTTTAATTACATGATATAAATTAAAGTTGTAGCTTCATATCATATTCATATTGATTTGATTTCCTGAAAGTTAACTCTCACAAAATTTAAGCAGGAACATGTACATCTATTTAGAGAAATTCAATTTTGTAATAATAATAATAAAAAAAAGGTGCATCTCCTCATATCAGTCAGAGGTATAAGTTGTAATGTAAAAAACTTAGTACATTGACATAATAAATTCAGAGATATTTTTTCAGGAAAGACATGAACAGTTCAAAATACACAAAAATATATCGATAGATATCGACTTTGGTCTATTCACTTTTGGCATTTTATTACCCTTGTACTGTACAGCACAACATTTTTGTGTAGGTTTTTATAGTCTTTGATAAAAAAACCTAAGGAAAGTATTACCTACTAGTATAATGATATAGCCTAAAATTGGTAAAATATATTATCTCATTTTTTTTTTAAACTTTAGAAAAGAATATTGAATGAAATTAAAGTTTGTAAAAAAAATAGCTTGTCAAGGCCAATAAACTGCCACAAAATTGTATACACCCAGTTGTAAGCATTATAGAAAGGTTATCCAAAAATACCATACGCAGTGTATATGTATCCAGCTGTCTGATTAAAAGCTCTCCACATAAAACTAGTGCTTATTCACCTATCTTTGAGAGCCTTTTCTAGCCAGTCATCAGGGATCTCATCATCTGACAAGTCCTCTGATTGCAGTAGCCGAGTATACTTTATCTCAGACTCAGCCGGTGGCTGACAACATTTTTGCAATACGAAAAACACAGGACACCATATAATTGCTGCCACTGAACAGACTATATAGAGAATTTCAGACCCATATGAGTCATAGATAAGACCTGATGCAATACTTCCTGATGCAAACCCAAGTCCAAAGTATATTGATGATAGAATAGAGCGAATGCTTCTGTCTGCCATAGGATTAATGTTGAATGATGGGTTGTTGAACACTGCATACCACAGAGCAGTATGTGTTAGGGCATGAAGCATTTCTGCAGGAAGCACAGCCCAGGGTGTCCAGAGGAAGGAATAGTACAGCGTGCGTCCTGATAACATCAACAATGACAAGCTTGCAACCCCACCATGGCCAAGACGCTGGATTATCTCTTTGCTGAAAAAAAGCATTGGAATCTCGACCAGAGTAGAAATAGTGATGCATAATCCCATCACAGACTCCGGACCATTAAGGTCCTGGATCATCCAGAAGAGAAAATTGTAGTATGCTGCATAGATCATGCCAACCAACAGTAGGGTGAAGACGTACAGCAGACCAACACATTTGCAACAGGTGGTACCCAACCCACGCCGTAGCTTGCTCTTGTACTTTGCCTTTGCATCCGCTGATATTGGAAAGAAGAAGCCAAGTAAAAATGTCAATCCCAGCAAAGATCCAAATACATAGAAATGCAGCATGAATGGAGGCATATTCATGCCAAAAAGACAGTCGGTTTTACTCACTACCAGAGTAACAATCAGTGGAAAGGACATGTAGGCCAGAGAACACCATATACGATGTTTTCCATATTTTTCAAGTTCATCTATTTTCTCCAAATAGTCAAACCAGAAATCATCAGCTAGCTTTTCTACGGGGCATGCAAATAGCTCCCCTATCAAGAGGATAATGGTGACAACCACAAAAGTGTAATCATGACTGCTGTCCTTTACACGCTGTCTCAAATCATGCAAACCTGTTTTCAAGCTGGCGAGAAGTGATGTAATGTTGATGTCTCGCTTCCTACGAACTTTTGAATCTGATGATTTGTCAGCCTTGCCCCTAGGCCTACTTTCATCTATCACTTTCCACACAAATTTCACAGTCTCTGCATCAAGCTTATTCTCAACCAGACCCCGCATATCTTCTGTAGTCATCATTTCATTGAATACTTCATAAATATCTTGTTTGTTCATCTGTTGCACTTCCTCCTGTTTGAGTCCTAAATACATGAGGATTTCTTTTGATATTTCAATTTTTTTGTCTTCCAGATCATCTGTGAGTGTTTCAGTTGGCTTCTGGGAAGATATCTGAATGGAAGTTGGGGTTACACTACTTTTATTGTTCAGGTGTTCATCACTGGTGTTATTGTGGTCTGTCTGTGTAACCTCTTGTGGAGACACACGACTCTCATTATGATTTAAAATGGTAAGTATTTCAGCAGTGCTTTGAAACTTAGATTGGTTTTGAGAAGTTTGTCTGTATGCGGGTACACATTGGGACAATGCTGCATGATTCTGGTTGGGAACTAATGTTAATGATAAGTATGTGACTGCCATCATAAAAATGGAAAATGTAAACACAAGTCTCCTTTTGCGGCACTGAACAGCACACTTAGTCCACAGTGGTGCAAATATGAATGCCACCAGGGTTTTAAGGCTTATGATAACTCCAGTCTGGGTTGCTGTCAGGCCCAAGAGTCTCAAGTACAGGGAGAAAAATGGAAACAAACATGCTTTACTAGCTGCGAAAAAGAAGTTGTACAGATTACAGAGCAGGATGGCCCTGTTGAGGTTTACAGGCTCCGGAGGATCCATGCTTTTATGTTTTGAAAATCTTACACAGTTTCTGATGACGTCATGTTTACATTTTTATCTGTAAAAAGAAATACAATAACACTTAGTTAACTTGGACTACTGTAGTATTTTAAGTTTTTGAACGAAAATATAATCAGTAATTGGCATCATACACAACAATTAATGCATCGGATAAATATACACGAATTTCATTGTGAAATCAACTGACACCATGAAACATAATTGTTACATTTAGAGATAGCAATATAAATAGAAATGATCTGATTTCACGCCGATTAAATTAACACCTGACTCATGATCACATATACAGTAGGCCTAGAGGTTTTCTGCTGGAAGGGAAATAACTCTGATGAAAATTCTAGCACAAAAGCTAATATTATGTCAGTAACGTTTTCACGTTAGCATCTTTCAACAATGGAAAATTTTAGTTTGTATATGCATACAGAAAACTATTCTACGATATTTACCATGCATGTTTAGGTAACCGTTAAGTATTTTATCTCCTTGCCATACAGTACGGACGGGTCTGTCACTGCCTGTGGTGTCGTAATTGTCAACGTGTCGCCAAGATTGTTGAAACATTTCATCGCAAATTTCAATAATATATATATACATATTTTTAACATCATTTGTTATCAAACAACCTTAAATTGTATGTTTTTAAAATTATGTATTCCTATTAAAAATTGAAAGGTTTTGCGACTATTATGTATGCCAGCGTGTAACGACAAACATGGCGTCTGCTAATGTAAGTAACAACGTACACACTTCTCCAGAAATTGAAAATTCTGCCATGGAGATGGACCGACAGTCAAGAGAAGCAGAAGAAGAGAAGCCGGTCATTTCCACAGCTTCTCCGTTCAATCCTGCAAATCATATAGATGGAGGACATGATCAACAAGTCTTTCAGGTACTTTGACATGAGCTAACATGTAACCTGTCATTTGTTGTAGCGTTTGCTGCTTACTTCTGTAGACCTAAGACAGACGTGTTATACGTCTCTGGAGCTAGGGGGAGGGGAAAGTTAAAATATTGTGTATTTTACATGGAAAAGATGAGGGATAGAGGGTTAAGATTGAGTTAAACATTTCAGATAATTCAGTAATTAATATGTATGGCATAGTAACAGTGAAGTACCATAATTTGGCATAAAAAAGTTCTCTAACTTAATCTGTCCAGGAAGTTTCCATAAAAGGCTATAAGTCACCTTAAATTTCAGCCCGCTGATAAGTCATAATTTAGATAACAAATTAAACATCGCATCTGAACTCAGAGATGGAAATTTGATATATAATTGAATGTTTATTACTTCAGTTCCAGGCGCGTAGCTGGGCTTGTTTTGGATGTGCATGCAGAAAGACGCACCAAAGGTGCGAATGTGAGCGCCAAAGGCGTGTAGCCATTCTAGGGGGGTACGGGGGCATGCCCCCCCCCCCCCCCCCCCCCCCCGATTTTTTTTAGATCTAGAAGCTCAGTCGTGCCATCTGGAGGTTTTTTAGATACATATTTGAGTGTTTTAATTTATTTTCCAAAAAACATTTTTTGGTTGATTCATTCACTTTATTATTCAAATGTATTTCAGAAAGACAGCTCTCCGTTTTTTCTCCGACAAAAATGTGTCGATTGTTGGAATTACCCGAAAATATCTTTCCTGATGAATTTAAATCAACTAGATATTTAAAATGTCGGAGCCAATATGAACAGATTAATTTCAGATTTTTTGCTGCTGTGTCTCCCAAACCCTTTTTATATCATCAAAATTTCTCAGAACATAAGATGACGGTAGCTCCTATATGTTTAGATATATGTATACATTTATATCCAGTAGCTCTACTGAAGATAGGTCTAGGACTACTCTTAAAAACATACTTTATCAGTTCATGACAGGGACAAATGAAGGCCTATATAATGTCACAAATTAGCAAAAGCTACATGTACGTGGCTTTTTTCTAACTTTGGAGGCTTTGCCTTTTTCATATTACATTTGCAGGCGAAGTGAATGTAAAACTCAGATGGATCTTATACGCGCATGTATCCGCCCTAAAACCTATAACAATAATGCTAGTAACAAATCAATCTACAATTGTTATTCGGAAGACCTTTAATTGGTTAAAAAAAAACACACAAAAATACATCCATTCCGGAAAAACAACCCGCCTCCCTTAGTTGTATTTCATTACAACCGCTTGTTAAAATGTTGCTGTGTATGGAATTTGAACTCGTCAGTTTTTTTCATCTTTTTGACAGGATATGGATATCCACCTTCACTTTACACAATAGTAAGACGAATATCGGCCTCGCTTGTATTCCCGATATCAGGGGTAACAACAGTCAGACTGATCAGAACTAATTGTGTTCGACGGTCGGTCCGGCATTACTAGGCCCTAATACTAATAGCCGTTTTAGACTTGTCAATGCCTAAGTTAATGTCGCAAGAGGATGTTGTTTCATGTGAACCTAGCTACAGCTGTTTGGAAGATGTCATGTATCAACTTGTTCTTCGAAGATGATGCAGGTTTTTCGTTGGCTTTGCAGCCATGTTTCTGATGTTGACAACTTTAAAAGTACTAATAATATAATCGGCACCAGGTACCTTTAGGTTGGAACTTCCGGATACCTACTGATTGTCAGCTGTCGGTTATACAGTTAAATTTAATATATTTTTCAATTGAACCACACATCATTTAATCATTTTTCCGAACTACAAAATAAATGAATAAATAAATAAAATATAATAGTATATTTGAATTTTTGATGTGCATGCAACTGCTTATTTGCTGACGTGGCAGCTACGCGCCTGAGTTCTTTATATGTCAATGCAGGGTCTCATTAGGGTGCTGATGGTGGGGGAGATCGAGGTCGGGGAACACCAGTAAGTCATCTGAATAACCTACTACTGACCCAAATTATATGGGATAGGAGGCGAGATCTACACTCAACCAGTCACCTCTTCGATACACTGCATGTGTACACAATCTCTATCGATAGGTGAAAAGACCCATAGTTGAGCAACAAATAAAGTTCACAATTTTGTCACTTCGTTGTAAATTAAAGGTAAAAAATACAATACAAATCACTCTCTCAGTCACAGCTTGACAAATGTATTAGTCAGCCTTGACACATTGTGACACATCTGATATATTACACTGTACATTGTTTGTGTGTAAAGTAAAACTTTTATACATCCATGTAAGTGTACCCAGGTGAACTAATTATCACCTAGTTTAAGTTAGTTTTAAGTATTATGATTTGTATTGTTTTATTTCTATTTCATTTCTATATGTTGTACAGCAGCAGTCGCTATGGACCACTGATTTATAATGTGTATAGTGGCCACAGGTATACTTCACCTGTAGCACCTGTAACTCCACTATAGTATATATATATAGAATTACCTTATTCAAGGACCCAACCCGGTTACATAATTAAGTGATAGAGGCCCCAATTGACCTGTTGTTCAGTACCATGCCATGGTGTAATTTTATGTATAGTAATGTGTTACTGTGGTTTACAGTTCTTGTTACAACCAAAGTAAGCATTGTGTACATGTTCATGTTTAAAATGTACAAATATGTTTTACTCAGGAAAACTTTCGCCTGTTAACACTTTTGCTCTCCAGTGGTGAAAGTGTTAATTTCGTCCTCCACATCTAATTCCTATACTTGTATTGGTGTTCAAATATTCACTGTATGATAAATTCACCCTCATTATCAATGGAGGAAAAGGGTGAGAAGATATACTGTCATGAAAATTTCCCTTTATATAGTCATGTATCTGTTAACTATAGGTGATTTTTACAAGCAAGGTTTATGAATCTGTTTACTTAACTGTACAGTTATTACATATATATACCTTTCAACAGTTCATCATAGATGATAGTGTACCAGTTCATGAAAATATAGGGAAAATGCAAACCTTTGACATCTAGAACTGTAGTTTGATGGGTGTTCTACCAACTGATGATGGACCCAAGTCCAGACCCACCAAAATAGTGGTTTTAATTTTAATTTTATATTTTGTGCATGGAGGATTTACCTTTTCTATCAACAGATGTTTATGGATCCAATGATGAAGGAACTTGAGGAACATGTAGCCATTAACTCACAGCTTCTGGATAAATTAAATGAGTATGTACTTCTTTATAACTAGTTCTTTACAAAATGGTGTGGTCAAAGACTGCTTCTTATTTGATTATGGAGATGAATATTTGACTTGCCCATCAGTCATGGCATCTGCCTTCATGATAAATTTCTGTACATGCAGCTTCATGCCTAATCTAACTACATATATATAGTCTAACTAATGTACAACCATATGTTTTCATGCAGAAATGTTAGTGTTTCTTATAATATTATGGAAAGCCTTTAATGAATTGGAAATCAAGTCAAATGAGGAGTATCATGTTAACTTTTTTGTATACATTTTTATACTGTACCACAACTACTACTTGTGTTTACTAGTTTAGTGCTACATCTTTTATTAGATCTGTTTCCAATAGGATTAAAATGCAGTATCCTTGCAATTGCCATAACTTTCCTGATATGAAAAATGGTAAAATAATTAATACACACATTAAAAATGAAATATTATCATTATAATGATTCAGTGGTTGATAGATTTTTGACTCAAATTCAAATGAAATAAGATGTGAAATTTTGCATCAACTAAATCTTGTCCTTTCAGGCAAATGGAAAACGAAAGGAAAGCACGGATTAAAGCCAGGGCCACAGCACACATACCTGAGGCTCTTAAAGGAGAGTATGTATGCTTTGAATTTAACAAATATTGAGACTGAAATCCTGCTCTGAATGTGCTCTTGTCTTTTTGAGACACTTAACATGAGACTAATTTTATGACGTTCTCCCTCCCACAACTGCTATAGGTTTCTACACTGCAGAATCATTTTTGTTTCCTCGCTAGTGGGTATAAACACCCTGGATGTTATTTCATCATTCAATCTTCTAATTATGACATAAAGTAACAATGCTTGCAATTGTGATATCATCTTCCATTGTTCATTGCAATTGTTTCCCCAATCGGAAACAGTAAAGATGTATCCCCAAGAGAAGAATATGGTTTTCTAGATATAATATCTGAACTTTGTGAGAGAAAAAGGTCCCCAAACTTGTGATGGTTGATATTCATGTTTATCTAATTCAAATAAACTAATTGATTTTCAAATTATAAAAGACGCTCGGTAAACCTTTATATGATTTGAGAAGATTAAGTAACTATAGAGTTAGATAAACGGACCATCATTCATTGGGTAAACTCTATATCCTATTACACCACCACATACATGTTCAGTACCTGCCATATTTAATTAAACTTTGTTACCTGCACTGGTTAAAATCATGACATATATAAATATTTAAAATGGTTATTTAATTACATATTAAATACAAAATCATATTGGTACATATATCTATTTAATTTGGTTTAATGAAAACTAGTATCTGATCTGCGTAATAATCCCCTGCTTTCAGAGAAATGATGGACAATATTTTTGATGTGTCTGTCTGTCTCTATGCATCAATGCAATAACTCCTCAAAAATGGTTTGATTTCAACCAGATTTAGTTTGCTCAAGCATTTTGGCAAGTGTCAGGCTACGGTAAGTTTGATTTCTAATTTGATGCAGGTTTATTTATGCATAATTAATGAACCCATTCACTTCAGATTAGTTAATCGGTTTCTATGCAATAACTCCCTACTTGGTGTTATGCGTATGGCTGAGTTTGACAGCCTCAAAGGTTTGTACATATTGAGTGTCTATACACATTCAACTTCTCCATCTTACTTGTACATCAGTATGTCCACACAAAACCACAACAATGAGCAACAGATATAACATGTGCTGCAAAGATGTGATTAATTTTCCTGCGCAAACTCTGTTTTCCAATATGGGATATGCTAAATCCGGATGGCTGATTTGTTTTCGACTAAAAAGCTCTGGGGTAAAATAGATATGTTAAAAATGGTGGCCAGTCCAAATGCATTTTCATGGTTTCTGAGTTTATTCTGGTGGTTGGAAGGGGACAGAGGATAATATTAGTTACACAGATTTTTGGCAGGGTATACGGAATGGTCATACCAGGGTCGGGATGGGGACATAGGATAAAGACTTGTATTCCTGTATTGTTACACTATATCTGTGTTATAGGGGATAGAGGATAAAGACTTGTATTCCTGTATTGTTACACTATGTCTGTGTTTTAGGGGACAGAGGATAAAAACTTGTATTCCTGTATTGTTACACTATATCTGTGTTATAGGGGACGGAGGATAAAGACTTGTATTCCTGTATTGTTACACTATGTCTGTGTTATAGGGGACAGAGGATAAAGACTTGTATTCCTGTATTGTTACACTATATCTGTGTTATAGGGGACAGAGGATAAAGACTTGTATTCCTGTATTGTTACACTATGTCTGTGTTATAGGGGACAGAGGATAAAGACTTGTATTCCTGTATTGTTACACTATGTCTGTGTTATAGGGGACAGAGGATAAAGACTTGTATTCCTGTATTGTTACACTATATCTGTGTTATAGGGGACAGAGGATAAAGACTTGTATTCCTGTATTGTTACACTATATCTGTGTTATAGGGGACAGAGGATAAAGACTTGTATTCCTGTATTGTTACACTATGTCTGTGTTATAGGGGACAGGGGATGAAGACTGTGATGAGAACCATTGAGAACTTAATGGTGTTTGGAGAGAAAGATGTAGAGTTTGTTGAAGAGGAAGAGGCAACTGTGGAAGAAGAGAACAATACTGATACAGGGGCTGATCAGGATGATGCTAATGATGACGGTCAGAAGCCTGAGGATGAGGAAGATGATGACGTAGAGGAAAGCTTTGAGGAAGAAAAAAGAAGGTATATAAATAAATAATCATGTGTCCTTATTTGTGAGGTTAAAAACCATCTTAAATCTTTTCTCTGTATTTTCAATCATTATTGGTGATAAGGTATCATATGAATTTATGTTACATTGACTGTTGTAGACACCGGACTCTGTTACCAGCTTTAGATGAACATGGGAGAGCAGCCATTTTGGCTCACAGTTTGGCAAGCTATGCTTCTATGCTTAATGAGGAAAATCTCAAAAAGTTCACAGAAAAGATCACATCTGACTGTAATCTCTGGCTATCAAGGTTGTTCAGGTGAGAATACCAATTCTACAGGTTGTTGTTGGTTTCAAAACATTTTTATCATTATTATACTACTGTCAAATTTTACGGTAGTATTATGGTATGGCGTTGTCCGTCCGTCCGGCGTAAACTTTGTTGTCCGGCTATCTCCTCCTACATTTTTCGACTGATTTATTTGAAACTTTGTATACAATTTAATCATGATATGAAGTACTAGTTGTGTCTCCCTTAAAAGAATTCTGATTCGACAATATTTTCAAAAGTTATTGCCTTTTGTTAATTTCAGTATTTGAATTTTGTCCGGAGATCTCCTCCTACGTTTTTCGACCGATCTCTTTGAAACTTGGTATAAATGATAATCATGATATGAAGTTGTGTCCCTCTTAAAAGAATTTTGATTCGACAATTTTTCCAAAAGTTATTGCCCTTTGTTCATTTCTGTATTTGATTTTTGTCCGGAGATCTCCTCCTACATTTTTCGACCGATCTCTTTGAAACTTGGTATAAATGATAATCATGATATGAAGTTGTGTCCCTCTTAAAAGAATTTTGATTCGACAATTTTTCCAAAAGTTATTGCCCTTTGTTCATTTCTGTATTTGATTTTTGTCCGGAGATCTCCTCCTACATTTTTCGACCGATCTCTTTGAAACTTGGTATAAATGATAATCATGATATGAAGTTGTGTCCCTCTTAAAAGAATTTTGATTCGACAATTTTTCCAAAAGTTATTGCCCTTTGTTCATTTCTGTATTTGATTTTTGTCCGGAGATCTCCTCCTACATTTTTCGACCGATCTCTTTGAAACTTGGTATAAATGATAATCATGATATGAAGTTGTGTCCCTCTTAAAAGAATTTTGATTCGACAATTTTTCCAAAAGTTATTGCCCTTTGTTCATTTCTGTATTTGATTTTTGTCCGGAGATCTCCTCCTACATTTTTCGATCGATCTCTTTGAAACTTTGTATACATGATAATCATGATATGAAGTTGTGTCTCCCTTAAAAGAATTTGATTCGACGATTTTTGTAAAATTTATTGCCTTTTGTTCATTTCAGTATTTGATTTTTTGTCCGAAGATTTTCTCCTACATTTTTTATAGCATATCAGCGAACCACTCTTAGAATGATGCAGATCTTATTTCAATGTAAGAAAGTATATAACACTATGTGGCATTCGACAGGCTTGTTTTGTTCTGCTCCGCGGTACTCTTGTTTATAATTATTTTAAATAATTTGATGCTTAAAAAACGTGTTGGTGAACCTAAAGGAACCTTAGTGATTGTAGCTACAGTGTACGTACATGGTTTTGATTTAATCACGTTACAATAAAAATTGTCTGCACATTCCGAAAATCTATTATTGGCTTACTAGTCCCCATTTTGCACTATTGTACATATTAAACCTTTGTATACCCTGGCAAGATGAATAATGAATCAGCTACTCTGAGGGGTTCTTATTGCTGGCTCCAGGTCAAAGACACAATCTAAACTTTGTCCAAATTTAAATGACCAAGGTGAGCTTATGCATGCTGTACTGGGTCTAGCACCACCCCTGCCCCTAGGTCACAACATGGAAAATGTTGAGATCCCTAACTAATTATTGCTTGGCATGAAGAGACAAATACAAAATTCTTCCAGGATTCTTGTGCAATTATTTACAGTTTTAACAAATCAACCGTGCCATATTGTTCAACAAATAGAACATATCTGTTTTAATTTTATATGGAATGATAAAAAAGACAAAATTAAGAAAACTACGTTAAAAAATAGTTACGAAAACGGTGGAATGAAAATGATAGACATAGAAAGTTTTATTAAAGCTTTAAAATTTACTTGGATAAAGAAATTACTCGATCCTCAAAATACATCTCCCTGGAAACTACTTCTGTTAGATCAATTAGAAAAATATGGAAACTTAAACATTCTCTCTTATGTTAAAAAAGATATGACAAAAATTGTTGAAAACTTCAACAGCTTCTGGAGAGATGTGTTTTTAGCTTGGAATTTCAAAAAAACTTTAATTTTCTGGACATGAACAGAATCCGTTTTTATGGTGTTATTACAGCCATCCCAGGGTCGTGGAAAAGGTCAATTCGTAATCGGAGCAGTAATAAAACTAGAGATAAAGAAAATATAAAGCTTATAAGAACGTTGACGAAGCCCACCAATATATTTTATTCAAAATTAGTTTCTACAATTTTAACTACAAACCAAAAAGCAATGGAAAAATGGTCTCAAGACATTACAAATTTAGATATTAACTGGAAATTTATTTACTCGATACCAAGGAGTTGCACTCATAATGTCATTTTACAAAAATTTCAGCATAAAATCTATCACAGAATACTATGCACAAATACGCTTCTGTTTAAATTTGGTATAAAAGATGATAAAAAATGTACTTTCTGTAACTATGAAGATGAAGATATGTATCATCTTTTATGGCAATGTATTCATGTGTGCACTATTTGGAGAACTTTTTCAGACTTACTATATGTAAAATGTAATATAGAAATTGAAATAAGTACAAAGGACGCCATCTTAGGTTACTCCGGCGAAAACAATAACACATTGCTAAATTTCTGCTTTTTGATAATAAGACTTTACTTATACATCTGTAAATGTAAGTCTAGTATACCGTCAATAGAAGGTGTCTTAATATTTTTAAAACACCATCGAAAAAATGAATATTTAGCTTGCAAATTATACAGATCAAAACAAGTTCACGAAGTAACTGAAAAATGGCACCCATTGGAACAGTTATTTAACTAATTAGCAATTACCTGAAACCAGGAAAAAGAAAGAAAGTAATGGTAGAAAGAAACTATATTGTTTAACAATTACTATTGAAATAACATAAATGATCATATAATATGTTGTACTGGCTTTGTGTGAACCAAAAGAAAATAAAAAATATTCATTACAAACAAAACAAAAAAATTCTACCAGGGTTGGCCTTAGTATCCCAACTTGGCTATTGGGGACTTAGTCCCTGGGTTAAAACCTGGAAACAGTCACAATCTGCATCTTCTAACCATATATAGAGTTTGTAGGCATAAAGAAACAAATTTAAAAACAGTCATTCCATTAAGATGGGTCTAAGGGCTATCAAGGTGGGCCAATGAGCCCAGCCAGTGAGGACCCGGTCACTTGGTCATAATTTGGAAACAGTTGAAATCTCCACTCTATAACAATATATACAATTTCTGGGGATAAGAGACAAATACACTTGGGATCCCAGCTTCTGGGGACTTGGTCCTTGGGTCAGTATCGCATGGGTTCAAAGAGGTGAACACATTCATGCTTTGAGGATTAGCTCTGGGATCTGGTCCCACCCCTGGGGACTTGGTCCTTGGGTCAGTACTGCATGGGTACGAAGGGGTGAACACATTCATGCTTTGAGGATTAGCTCTGGGATCTGGTCCCACCCCTTGAGACTTATTTGCTATGTTATCATCTTTATTGAGAAGTTTTTTTTAGGTCACCTGAGACAAAGTCTCAAGTGACCTATTGCGATCGCCTTTTGTCCGTCGTCGTCCGTCGTCCGTCCGTAAACAATTTACATTTTCGACTTCTTCTCCAAAACCCCTGAACCAATTTCAATGAAATTTTGCAGGGACCTTCCATGGACAAAGGTCAACAAAAAT
>NW_018407176.1:501403-522331 GCF_002113885.1 Mizuhopecten yessoensis | reverse complement strand
TGCTAGTTATTGAGTAAGGTGGTTTTATTGTTTTTTGTCACTTTGAATAATATTTCTGTTCATGTTGAAAACAAAATCAACTCTCTGTATAAATATATCAGGTGACCGTTAAGGCCCATGGGCCTCTTGTTCTATTAACAATTGCTGGAATATCCAGGTTCAGCACCATACCGAGGTGTAATATTTGTTGCAGTAATATGTCAATGTTGTGTAGATATTATATACTGAACAAATAGCAATACCCTGGTGATGTATTTTGCCAAATTTCGTTTGTTACCAAAATGAATTCTATTATCTCCAGGAGATCAAAGATGTACATTACTATATGATTATATGCTTTTTTACTAGAACAGTTATTGCTGAACAGGTATTTACAAAAAGCATCTATTTTCTCCAAGGTTTATGGATGCATCCGCTGTGTTCTGTGAGGATGAACGTGATGGGCTGGTTAAGATTTGTCGGCTTGCGTTGTATCAAAAGTACCCCAAATATGCTGCAGAGGGATTTGAAGCTCTCTACTCACGGCCTCCAGTCATCTATGTTAGTGCTGCTGCCAGTCCAAATCTCAGTACCTACCTCTGTCTGCAGGTAATTTACCGTCTCTGATTTCTGGGGAATAAGCTAACAGCAGTGACTGTCTTCTGGTATCTCTGTCTACAGGGTAAATTAAGGTAATATTAAAAGATTTAGCACCTCCAACTCAGGCAACTTCAGTCTATCAGTCTGAATTACATTGATTTCAAAGAATCTCTTATTTTTTATGATTTATGATCTAACTTACAAATTAAACAATCATTAAATAATTTGAAATGTCTTAATTCTTTTGTGGTTATCTCTGTCTTTCTATCTATTGCCTTGTATGAAAAGTCTATGATTAATACTGAAATTCCTATAAAAGGTTTAATTTTCACATGGCTGCTGTGTTATTCAGTAAACATTGTAATCATACTTTTGTATGATGAAATGAAGAAAGGGGTATACTGGAATCAGGTTGTCCATCTGTACGTCTGTAGACAGAAGGTTGTCATGAGCAATGCAACGTAACTTCTCAACCACTTTTATCAAGCTTGTACATGATCAGCACCTTAGGTAGTTGTGTGCTTAAAGTATACTTTTTATTTTGATGTTTTTCTGAAGAGTTATGTCCTTTTCTGATCTTCCATTTACCTGGTATATGATATTATTCAAAGTATTCCTACTAACTTCCTTGACCAAGTTTTGATGAAACTTTGTACACATTATGTATTCTAGATATTGAGTAAGGTGGTTTTATTGTTTTTTGTCACTTTGAATAATATTTCTGTACATGTTAAAAACAAAATCAACTCTCTGTATAAATATATCAGGTGACCGTTAAGGCCCATGGGCCTCTTGTTCATTGTTCTAGTGGCTTTATTCCTGGATTTAGATCAAGTTTTATGTATGAGTCATACATGAAAGCAAGTTAATGTTTCAGCAGCTCAGGGTCAACGTCATCATTAATTTTCATAGAATTTTGTTTTAATAATTGCAATCAGTCTAGCAATTTCATTCCTGCATGGATTTTGATCAAAGTTCATACATGAGAATACTTTGAACAAGTTTGTATTTTAGAGTGCCAAGGTCAAGTTCAAAGACACCGGGACTATTTTAGAAACTCTTTGTTGTCGCTCTAGCAAATGTATTCCTGCATGGTCATAATCATATACATGTACATGTTTTGGTAAAGTATGACAATACCTCAAATGAGTTTGTGTTTCTGATCAGATATTTATTTAGCTTCATCTAGTGGTAAAAGCTAGAATACCTCAAACACTGTCCATGCTGTTGTTACTGTGAAATATAACAATTGAGTTACAGTTAAATGTTAAATATTGAACCACATGCAAGAGGGATTGTACTGATTGTTTGCAATGTGCCTTGTTCTAGTAAGATTTAGAAATATTTTGTTACAGCTGGGCCTTCCCATGTCAAGTATAAGCACTGTTCCATGTGAATCTGGAGCTAATCCAAGTAGTAAAATGGTAAGCAACATATTTCTCTTTACCTTAGTTAGAAACTTATAATTCATACAATATTATGTTATTGGGTAGAATGAGGGCTGAATTATAAATCAATGGTAATGTTTGTCACAAACTTTTGCATCCTAGCTTTAATTTGAAGCGACTCGGATAGTGTTTACTTGATAGGTGTAATAATGTCAGTACTGTAAGACTGTTAAAGACTCTTACAGTAAATTAATATTGCATACAGATACTGCCTTTATTTGTCTCCGTGACTCACACTGAAATCTCTAAATGGATTAGGCTTACTTTTATGTGTAATGTTACTGTTTTTATGAACCAGTATAATTAATTTTTCACTTTTCAATTCACCAAGCTTTTTGTTTTAATTGAACATACAGGATATATGGGTGAAATTAAGATAAAAGAAAATGTAAGACACTAATGGAATGGTTGTTTTGTTACAAGGACATATCCATGTTGGAGAAGCTGATTCAGGATGACATAGCAGCAGCTAAAACTCCAGCCTTGCTTGTTGCATATGCAGGTTTGTTATTCGTGGATTTTCCACATTTGCACTAGAGTTTTAGAAAACCCTTGGAATTTAAGGATCCACAGATTGTATTGTTTTGCTTAAGAACTATAGTTCTGTACTAAAAGAGAAAAAAAAAGTATAAGTTCCACATAACTGTACAGCGTAGGACACAGCCGGTCACCTGGTCGCCTTTCGCCTGGTCGACAAAGGCGACCAAAACCTTGATTGGGCGACTAGAAGTTGTAGAAAGATGGATAGTTACTGGTCCAAAAATAAATCACTGGGCGAGTACATCATTATTATCAAAATCGTAGTTTACTCCCATGAGTTAACCACCCCAACTTCGGATCACCCATTTTCGGAAATCCTGTACTCTGGGTCACGCCGTTAAAACATGCAAGTGCATCAGAATTGACACAGACAGTCAACATGGCGGATACAAACAAGGGCTGGGGATTTAAGTAAGTTAACTAATGTATTTTTATAAGTCGTAAGTTTTCTTCGCTGTAAGTTACTTTTTTATGTTGTTTGGTCTGACGTATCACCAGTACTGGTTGCCGACCAATTCTCGCCAAAGCGTGTGTATTGTGCGATGTCACACAAATTATCGTGTTTTTTTCACACACAATCCAAAGAAGCTGCATTTTTAACCATATAGGCAAAATTTTAAGACTTATCTGTCCTGTACGCAGGAGATATCATGTAATGAACCCTAAGTCGCCCCAAAATAGCCAGCTGATCTTCAGGGGGATCACGTGACTTTTTTTTTATCTAAATATAACAAAGTCGTCTGCAGTTGTAAAAGGTGAACTCAGTGACAATGAAGACTATAGGAACGAGGGGAGGGTTTTTAGGGTTATGTGTCGGGAGGGTTTGATTGAAGAATAAATATTTATATTGCTTTATTGGCATTTTTTATTGCTCAACACTGAAAAAAATCTTAGTAAAATAATTGGGCTACCAATATTCATTTTGGGCCTGTGAAATAATTTTTGTACTCGCCCAAAAATGTTTTTTGGGCTGGCCCGACTGTCCTACACTGCTGTATAAATCAATTAACTGTCTATAGTTTTGTATAGTATTAGAGGAGAATGTGTATTTGACTCAATATATTCATGCTTATTTAGACAATTTTTATCACTGTTGTCAGCAAATTTTTTAACTTTTTTTTCTCTAACAAAGTAAATGACTCGCTCAGGATGTTAGGATCAGAATTCATGCTTTTTGTTTTGTTTTGAGTAATCAGTATTTCAGATATCCTAAAGAAGTATTAAAGAAAATAAGCAACAGAATGGTCCTATAATATTCTGTTTGTTTGATATGGTTTAGAGTGTTAATGTATTTGATGTCCTGGCAAATGTTAATACTGTTCAAGATTTTACATCTCTGTGTTTTAGGAACACCACTCACAGGCCAGGTGGATGATGTTGATCATCTACAGGACATTTGTAGGAAGAATTCCATCTGGCTCCATGTTGAAGGGTGAGTGTATGTGTTAGGTGGCATGTGTTTTCAGTCCTTTACTTTACGTAAATAATAATTTAATGTTAAGACCTATATAGCGGCACATGGCATCTCTACACAATGGCAGACACAATGCAATATACCAGTGGATGTTCTTTTCATTGAAAACACAACATTAAAAAAATTGCTGTCTTAAATAATTATTATAACCCAATAACAGTAATAGACTTATATTATGCACATCATAAGATGCAATATCACATGTTCTGTTTCCAGAAACAACCTTGCTACCCTGACACTGGTGTCTGTGCCCACGTCGATACTGTCGTGTAAGGCGGGTGATAGTATGACTGTCTCCCTGGGCAAGTGGTTGGGGATTCCCGGGCTTCCTCACGCAGTATCCTTTACATCGCTGTGTCGTACTAGCTAGTTAGAGCACATCGTAAATAGTGTCTGAACATCAACATTAGTTCCAAACACAGAAGAATTTAATGCTCAAAATAGTTGATTTTTATAAGTTTATCATACTGTTAAAAATGTGCGCAATAAAAATTTCAGTAAACTTCATGTACAGTTGGTTGGATTACACAATGTTACACTATGTCCAGTGTGTGATCTTGTCTGTCCAGTGTGTGATCAACAGTAAAAAGGAAGGTTGTGTTTTACATATGTCAAACAAAGTACCAAGTCCTTGACCTAGTCTCTAGACCCTGTACAAATCATCAGACCCAGCTCTGGTGCATGCCGCTGGACTCAACACCTTTAACCCACAGATCAAGCTTAATTGCCTGCCCATCTGGATCTGTCTGCAGAGTCTGGGTCATGATGGTATTGTGGAGCGTGTCAAACAGTCATGTGACTTGGTGAGATTTTACTTTACTGGACTCCCTAATATTTAGTGTGAACCGCTATTAAGAGTTTTAACATTTAAACATTTTTCATTTTAACAAATTTTGTAATACTTAATCAAATTCATTGGAATCCAGGCAGGGTATGATTGTTGTAGCTAGGTATTTGTATTTTCTATCCAAAATTATATCCATTTTTAAGAAGTTAAGGGGAATACAACCGTGTAGTGATGTTGATTGCAAAGATAAATGTTTGTACTTCAGATAGAGATTTTGTGTTGAAAGCATCTTTATTACGGTAGAGAGCTATGAAGTTGAATAAAGTATATCATGATTGCAATTGGCACTGGTATGAAAAATTAGATTATTATACATGCAGTATATAGAAGGAAATGTAGTTATGAAGCTTTAAAGCAAAGTGGGAGGACACATTCAATGCTAGGCAAAGTTTTAATCAGCCAAATGGCAACAATTTGTCAGGGAAAAAATGTTTCATTTTACACTAGTAATGATGTTATACATAAAGATGATATACATGTGGTTTTTTTTAACAAATAGATAATAAATAATGCAGGTTGTTAAATGGATACAATATCATCTTCTTCAGTTTCTGACATACTTGACACATTGGCTGAAAATGTTCTATGAAGATAGAGCAGAGGTGTATTATATAAAAGCTAAACCAGTGACTCAACAAGCCACAAGTGTCTGATCAATCACCACAATAAATGTTTTATGATATTTTTTGAGAAAATCTGTGATGTGAACATAAAACTAACCAAAAAGGTTTTACAGAAAGTTTTGTTTAAAGATGTCTTATGCTAATGTACAAAATATATTGTTTTCATTTGTAGGCTGAACAATTACACACGAAACTAGAGAGGCTGAAGGCTATAAGACAGGTGGTAAGTGTACAGGTGCTGACCACAGTAACTTTGGTGACCACTATTATACCTGTAGTAGGTATATACAGGGACTGACCACAATAACTGTGGTATTTACTATTATACCTGTAGTAGGTATATACAGGGACTGACCAAGGTAACATTGGTGACCACTATTATACCTGTAGTAGGTATATACAGAGACCGACCGCAGTAAATGTGGTGACCACTATTATACCTGTAGTAGGTATATACAGGGACTGGCCACAGTAACTGTGGTGACCACTATTATACCTGTAGTAGGTATATACAGAGACCGACCACAGTAAATGTGGTGACCACTATTATACATGTAGTAGGTATATACAGGGACTGACCACAGTAAATGTGGTGACCACTATTATACATGTAGGAGGTATATACAGGGACTGACCACAGTAAATGTGGTGACCACTATTATACGTGTAGTAGGTATATACAGGGACTGACCACAGTAAATGTGGTGACCACTATTATAACTGTAGTAGGTATATACAGGGACTGACCAAGGTAACATTGGTGACCACTATTGTACCTGTAGTAGGTATATACAGGGACTAACCACAGTAACTGTGGTGACCACTATTATCCCTGTAGTAGGTATATACAGGGACTGAGCACAGTAACTGTGGTGACCACTATTATCCCTGTAGTAGGTATATACAGAGACCGACCGCAGTAAATGTGGTGACCACTATTATACGTGTAGTAGGTATATACAGGGACCGACCACAGTAAATGTGGTGACCACTATTATACGTGTAGTAGGTATATACAGGGACTGACCACAGTTACTGTTGTATGCGCTATTATACCTTTATGAGGTATATACAGGGGCTGACCACAGTAACGTTGGTGACCATTATTATACCTGTAGTAGGTATATACAGAGACCGACCGCAGTAAATGTGGTGACCACTATTATACATGTAGGAGGTATATACAGGGACTGACCACAGTAAATGTGGTGACCACTATTATACGTGTAGTAGGTATATACAGGGACTGACCAAGGTAACATTGGTGACCACTATTGTACCTGTAGTAGGTATATACAGGGACTGGCCACAGTAACTGTGGTGACCACTATTATCCCTGTAGTAGGTATATACAGAGACCGACCGCAGTAAATGTGGTGACCACTATTATACATGTAGGAGGTATATACAGGGACTGACCACAGTAAATGTGGTGACCACTATTATACATGTAGGAGGTATATACAGGGACTGACCACAGTAAATGTGGTGACCACTATTATGCCTGTAGTAGGTATATACAGAGACCGACCGCAGTAAATGTGGTGACCACTATTATACGTGTAGTAGGTATATACAGGGACCGACCACAGTAAATGTGGTGACCACTATTATAACTGTAGTAGGTATATACAGGGACTGACCTCAGTAACTGTGGTGACCACTATTATACCTGCAGTAGGTATATACAGAGACCGACCACAGTAAATTGGGTGACCACTATTATACATGTAGTAGGGATATACAGGGACTGACCACAGTAACTGTGGCGACCACTATTATTCCTGTAGTAGGTATATACAGGGACTGACCACGGTAACGTTGGTGACCACTATTATACCTGTGGTAGGTATACACAGACTGATCATGGTTACTTAGATTTCCTTTGACTAGTCTCTGATGCTATTGTTTCAATTGATTGTTACTGTACATGAAGAAGTGCAGTGTTGTGATCATGTAGTGAAAAAAATGAGTTAATCAAAAAAATCAGAGCATCATCACTAGATGATACTGTAAATGAAATAAAATTCTTCACTCATCAACTGCAAAGAGTTGTAGAGAGTTCTATTTTGAGTGTAAAATTTCCTTTTATATGTAGGAAAATTGTAGTTTTTATATGTAGGAAAATTGTTGTTTTTATATTTCAATTGATTGTATATTATATATTATTTATTGACAGAGTAGCTGATTATTGCAAAGGAGAAGATTTATATGATATTATATTTACAGACAAAGGAGAAGATTTATATGATATTATATTTACAGACAAAGGAGAAGATTTATATGATATTATATTTACAGACAAAGGAGAAGAAAGAAGACGATACTCCTGCCAATACCATACGTGGAATGATCACACGAGCTATCAATGCGCTGGTGAGTTTTACATAGCTAGGTCACTTGAGTGATATAAATAGCCAGGGTCCAAACTAGTCCTCTTGTTGCCAGTGAATTGAATTTGATGTGCTGAATTAAAGCAAGGCCTGTCATTCCCGGGATCATCTTTGTTAAAACCTCACCTAGTGCTGTAAGAAGCTGAGAAGAGGTGTTGTTCTTGGTTACCTGTTCTGACGGCTGTAAACAAAAATGATTATTTAGATTTAAATACTGCTTGAATTTAAGAAGTTTGCCTGATACTTTTTCATGATTTCTGTATTTTAACTGATTCCTAGCTTATAGAACAAAGTGTCATTGGTTTTAAACATAAAATTGTATGTTTCTTAATATCTGCTTTTATTTTTCAGCTTGTGTTTGAAATTGTATCACCAACAGTGGTATTCAGATATATTGAAGAAAAAGAGGAAGGTAAGTTAACTTACCAAAGGCTTTATAGCAGTGCAACGTAGTAATGGTGTTCACTTTGATATGTAAATTGTTCCAGCTTGAATGTGTTTGGAAATGTTAAAAAGTGTTAACCAATACAGCATCATTACAAATTAATACTTTTGTAACCATGAAGTCAGTAGTGGTATAAAGTTAGGATGATATAGAGGCAGTATCAGTCAGCACAAGGTGCTGTAGACGATATGTAAATGTGTTTATTCATCATTGTTAAGGTGTTTGTGTTTGATAGGCTTACAGATCGCTCCCTACTCTTCTACCTCGCTGACAACAGAGGACAACACACCGGAGGAATCCAACTCCTCAATTTACTTTGATGCTCTCAATGTGTGGGTAAGTGTTGATGCTATCAATGTGTGGGTAAGTGTTGATGCTCTCAATGTGTGGGTAAGTGTTGATGCTCTCAATGCGTGGGTAAGTGTTGATGCTCTCAATGTGTGGGTAACATACATATAATGTTGTGTGATCATTGTTCTGGTGGATCAGTTAGTGAGAGGCTAAACATCTTCATCTTGATTTTCATATTCAAGCCAGGATTCCAGTGATATATACGCTAATGTTGTTATAGGAACTGATAACAATTCCCTGTTCTATACTATATTTAGCTGGCTTTTTAGCCCACCATCATCTGATGGTGGGCTATTCAAATCGCCCTGCGTCCGTGGTCCGTCGTCAGTCCTTAAACAATTCTTGTTATCGGTATTTCTCAAGAAGTACCAGAGGGATCTTTCTCAAATTTTATATGTAGGTTCCCCTTGGTCCTTAGCTGTGCAGGGCAACTTTTGAGACTGATTGGATAAACAACATGGCCGACAGGTAGCCATCTTGGATTTTGATAGTGAAAGTTTGTTATCAGTATATCTCAAGAAGCACCAGAGGGATCTTTCTCAAATTTTATATGTAGGCTTCCCTTGGTCCTTAGCTGTGCCGGGCAACTTTTGAGACTGATCGGATAAACAACATGGCCGATAGGCAGTCATTTTGAATTTTGATATTGAAAGTTTGTTATCGCTACTTCTCTGGAAGTACCAGAGGGGTCTTTCTCAAATTTTATATGGAGGTTCCCCTTGATCTCTCGTTGTGCATGTTATATTTTGAGACTGATCATAAAAACAAAATGGATTAAAAGAAGAACTAAACAGATATTTCTCATATTGCAATGATCAATTCTATTTCTTTCACATTAAGTACTGTACTAGTAAATATGTGAAATGACAAACTCACTTTGAAGGTTGGCTTTCATACACATCAGTATTAAGTTTAGATCAAAAGTTACCTCAAGGAGCATTTACTGTTAACATGACTCGATCAAACAGATAGGAGGAAAGAAGAGAAAATATCGAACTGACAAAGAACTAATGAAGATGGTACAAAGGTGGGCGCCAAGATCCCTCTGGGATATCTTGTTAATTTTCTTTAAAAAATAAAAAATGTCGTTCAATATTTGAATTACTAACATGAGTTGCTGGTTTACTTTCAGCTTGGGGAGACACTACAGGCGGAGAATCCTGGTATTGAACTACATGTAGCCGAGGTTGAAAATGAGGGCGTGTGTATCCGGTTCTCTCCTCTGGACAGTGCACAGGGTATTTAGTCCATTTCTTTATCATTACTTTACGTAAATAAACTACTGTATTTTAAGTTTGGAATAAGTCTTTTGATGCTATTTGACCTAAAATATTAATCATCTGTAGACAAAACAAATCCATGGCTATTTATTCTAATGCTTCATCATTGTAATAACTGAACTGTTGACACATTTATTGGCTATATATGTAATAATTGATTTAGTAGTATTTTTTGCAAAGAGCGATATGATTTGGGTCTACCTTCTTATGGTGAATATATATTTGGTAAATGTCTGTTACAGCCAGGGGAACAGTTACTGAAGACGTGGAGGCACTACTACAATGTCTGAACACACAAATTGTAAGTTATTTATGCTCTATAGATCATAGTCAACATATTTATTATCTCAACTGGTACAGAGTATTGAACTGATGTTAGTTGGTGGTGCTTGGTCTGTAAGTCGTCTGTTGTCTATCAACTTTTGCATTAAGGATCCCCGTCCCACTGCCAGAAACTGTAACTAAGTAAAGGATCCCAGTCCCACTGCCAGAAACTGGAACTAAGTAAAGGATCCCCGTCCCACTGCCAGACACTGTAACTAAGTAAAGGATCCCCGTCCCACCGCCAGAAACTGTAACTAAGTAAAGGATTCGTCCCACTACCAGAAACTGTAACTAAGTAAAGGATCCCAGTCCCACTGCCAGAAACTGGAACTAAGTAAAGGATCCCCGTCCCACTGCCAGACACTGTAACTAAGTAAAGGATCCCCGTCCCACTGCCGGAAACTGTAACTAAGTAAAGGATCCCCGTCCCTCTGCCAGAAACTGTAACTAAGTAAAGGATCCCAGTCCCACTGCCAGAAACTGTAACTAAGGGTTGGAAACTGTTTTCCCCAGAATGACGATGGCTTTAATAAATCATTTTTAAATAAAATCATATCTTGTGGGACTTTCATGAGAAAAAAATAAAGATGAAATAAACAAATTATTATCGGTGGTGCTTGGTCTGTAAGTCGTCTGTTGTCCATCAACTTTTGCATTAAGGATCCCCGTCCCACTGCGAGAAACTGTAACTAAGTAAAGGATCCCTGTCCCACTGCCAGAAACTGTAACTAAGGGTTGGAAACTGTTTTCCCCAGAATGACGATGGCTTTAATAAATCATTTTTAAAGAAAATCATATCTTGTGGGACTTTCATGAGAAAAAAATAAAGATGAAATAAACAAATTATTATCGGTGGTGCTTGGTCTGTAAGTCGTCTGTTGTCCATCAACTTTTGCATTAAGGATCCCCGTCCCACTGCGAGAAACTGTAACTAAGTAAAGGATCCCTGTCCCACTGCCAGAAACTGTAACTAAGGGTTGGAAACTGTTTTCCCCAGAATGACGATGGCTTTAATAAATCATTTTTAAAGAAAATCATATCTTGTGGGACTTTCATGAGAAAAAAATAAAGATGAAATAAACAAATTATTATCGGTGGTGCTTGGTCTGTAAGTCGTCTGTTGTCTATCAACTTTTGCATTAAGGATCCCCGTCCCACTGCGAGAAACTGTAACTAAGTAAAGGATCCCAGTCCCACTGCCAGAAACTGGAACTAAGTAAAGGATCCCCGTCCCACTGCCAGACACTGTAACTAAGTAAAGGATCCCCGTCCCACCGCCAGAAACTGTAACTAAGTAAAGGATTCGTCCCACTACCAGAAACTGTAACTAAGTAAAGGATCTCCGTCCCACTGCCAGAAACTGTAACTATGTAAAGGATCCCCGTCCCACTGCCAGACACTGTAACTAAGTAAAGGATCCCCGTCCCACCGCCAGAAACTGTAACTAAGTAAAGGATTCGTCCCACTACCAGAAACTGTAACTAAGTAAAGGATCCTGGTCCCACTGCCAGAAACTGTAACTAAGGGTTGGAAACTGTTTTCCCCAGAATGACGATGGCTTTAATAAATCATTTTTAAATAAAATCATATCTTGTGGGACTTTCATGAGAAAAAAATAAAGATGAAATAAACAAATTATTATCGGTGGTGCTTGGTCTGTAAGTCGTCTGTTGTCCATCAACTTTTGCATTAAGGATCCCCGTCCCACTGCGAGAAACTGTAACTAAGTAAAGGATCCCAGTCCCACTGCCAGAAACTGGAACTAAGTAAAGGATCCCAGTCCCACTGCCAGAAACTGGAACTAAGTAAAGGATCCCAGTCCCACTGCCAGAAACTGGAACTAAGTAAAGGATCCCAGTCCCACTGCCAGAAACTGTAACTAAGGGTTGGAAACTGTTTTCCCCAGAATGACGATGGCTTTAATAAATCATTTTTAAAGAAAATCATATCTTGTGGGACTTTCATGAGAAAAAAATAAAGATGAAATAAACAAATTATTATTAAAGGATCCCCGTCCCACTGCCAGAAACTGTAACTAAGTGTTGGAAACTGTTTTCCCCAGAATGACGATGGCTTTAATAAATCATTTTTAAATAAAATCATATCTTGTGGGACTTTCATGAGAAAAAAATAAAGATGAAATAAACAAATTATTATCAACATCAGTGTTCTGAGTGAAAAAAATGGGGGCTGGACCAGGATTTGTACCCTGGACTTCGTGTTGTTGTACTTTTACTGATTGAGCTATCAGCTGGTCAATTGGAGTTTCCTGGCCCAACTGTGCTACAGTTATATCCAAACAGAAGTTAAGGGGAGGCTACTATATATATAGGAAAACAACATCTTTACACTAACAACTGAAAAGAATTCTACCAAAATTTAATGGTAACATCTTATGAGGATCAATAAATGTCAATAAAGAAGTTAACACTGATCCTGTGGGCTGATTAACGGGGTCAAATTGGTTTTAAATGACATATTTTCTCAAATTACAAGTTTCAACCAGATTTTATGGTAGCATTCATAGCCCAAGAGGATTAAAGTTTTACAAATAATGAGTCTTGGCCTTCTGGGGGTTGAGGGGTTATGTCAAAAGGGGTCAAATTGCCATTTATTTTCATACAATATCTCTTCTCAAACTACTGGGCAGGCTTTAACTAAATTGTGGTGGAAGCATCCTTACGAGATCATAAGATATATAAATTTTTATAAAACTCTATGGGGCCATACTCCCAAACAACTGGGCAGATTAATGAATGATACTGATCAATTTCAAAATAGCCAGGTGTGTGATGCAAGACATTGAGCCTCTCACTTATGTTCAATTAGGAAAGATGTTTCTTTTATACATGTGTGTGTGTTGTATAACATTTGTTTGACTTTAGTACAGTTAGAAACAGAAAAAAATGAACAATTGTAGCAAGCTCTGATTTCAAAACCTGAACATGTAAAGGTTAAGTCCAGTACAGGTAAACAGTAGTAGTACAGAGTAATGTATTAACCCTCGGAGCTTTGTAAAGTCCAGTACAAGTAAACAGTAGTAGTACAGAGTAATGTATTAACCCTCGGAGCTTTGTAAAGTCCAGTACAAGTAAACAGTAGTAGTACAGAGTAATGTATTAACCCTCGGAGCTTTGTAAAGTCCAGTACAAGTAAACAGTAGTAGTACAGAGTAATGTATTAACCCTCGGAGCTTTGTAAAGTCCAGTACAAGTAAACAGTAGTAGTACAGAGTAATGTATTAACCCTCGGAGCTTTGTAAAGTCCAGTACAAGTAAACAGTAGTAGTACAGAGTAATGTATTAACCCTCGGAGCTTTGTAAAGTCCAGTACAAGTAAACAGTAGTAGTACAGAGTAATGTTTTAACACTCGGAGCTTTGTTTTAAGGCCATTCTGGATGCCACTGTTTTAAACCGTGACAAGCTGAAGGCCATGACATCAAGAGAATCGAGACTGAGATTACTGGATATGCCAAGCTGGGCAGGGCTAGGGGTCGTACAGTAAGTATTGGCATGGGTTGTTAAATTAAGCACACACAATATGAAAAGTATCCTGTCTGAAGTGTTTGAATCATACATTTTAAGTGCTGAAACTATTTAGGTAAGTTTTGTGCCCACATGTGTATCATCAATGTTAATAAGGGGGAGTATACCTGAATCAAGTCTGTCCATTCATCTGTCTGGAGAAAGCTCTTATAGGTTTTATCCAAATATCAAAGCTTCGCTGATGTCGTCATTATGTGAGTTATGTCCCTTTTAAAAAATCTCTAGAATAACTTTGTCTGGAAAGTTTTTCCAACAGTTTTTATCAAAACTGTGAGGAATTTAAGGGTTATAATCTCCTTATTCCCATAAATACTTGTAAGTATTTGCACAGATGTATTGTACTGATTTCTTGTGTGTAGATATATGCCAGATGTACTGATTTCTTGTGTGTAGATATATGCCAGATGTACTGATTTCTTGTGTGTAGATATATGCCAGATGTACTGATTTCTTGTGTGTAGATATATGCCAGATGTACTGATTTCTTGTGTGTAGATATATGCCAGATGTACTGATTTCTTGTGTGTAGATATATGCCAGATGTACTGATTTCTTGTGTGTAGATATATGCCAGATGTACTGATTTCTTGTGTGTAGATATATGCCAGATGTACTGATTTCTTGTGTGTAGATATATGCCAGATGTACTGATTTCTTGTGTGTAGATATATGCCAGATGTACTGATTTCTTGTGTGTAGATATATGCCAGATGTACTGATTTCTTGTGTGTAGATATATGCCAGATGTACTGATTTCTTGTGTGTAGATATATACCAGGTGTACATGTATTGTGCTGATTTCTTGTGTGTAGATATATACCAGAATCGTGGCAGAACAAAGGAGATGACTTACCAGAGGAGGCTGTCAAGGAAATCCACATTATCAATTCAGAACTTGTTCAGAAGCTTAAATCTCAAGATACTGCCTTCTCAATGGGTAAGTGATTTCATTTTATAGGTTTGGTTTCCTGTCATATCACTGGGTACTGCCTTGTTTTCCCTAAAGTATATTACATATCTTTATGAAGATGTTAACAATGCTTTACAGATTACTATTACTAGAATATGCATCATCTGTCCTAATAAAGGATCTGTTTTTAATTCACACCTAAGGTTTTACTCTTACTGGAAAATTCAAGTTGATCAATCAAGGGTTAAGTTCCACACTAAAAATTATAATCTTTGTAAAGGTCACTTACTTAATTTTTTGATGACAAATCTGTAAAGCACACAATACTAATCAATAATATTCAGATCATTCTGAATTATTAGATGAAACTCCTTATTCTGAGATGTAATGTATAAGACGGTATATATAATTAAGGAGATGTAAGATACATGGGCCATGCTTCTGTATACCCCACTTTAGGTGAATTGTGTGTCATTAATGGTCCTAGTCTGATTCAGATATAAAGTATATGATACCACCCAGTAATATTAAAGTACACTTTATACTTAGCTGATAAAAATATACAGTTCACAATTTGCTAACCTTGAATTACAGTTGTCAATATTCCTTTCAGGTTTCACAGACAATGATGTTGCGTGTGTGAAGTTTGGACTGATAACAGAAGATACTTCCATAGAGTCCCTGTTAGAACTGGTCTGTGTCACTGGCAAGGAAGTGGAGGATTCGTCTAAGGTCAGTTATTTGTTGTATAAGAAGCTTGAATGGGGACAAGCATCTTTTGTGGTGTAGTGGAAGCTGTGAGGGGTACCAGTAACTGTTTTAGCTCACCTGGCCCAAAGGGCCAAGTGAGCTTATGGCATGGTGCGGCATCCGGCGTCCGGCGTCCGTCCGGCGTCAACTTTTTACTTTAAACAACTTCTTCTCATTAACCAAAAGGCCTGGGGTGATGATATTTTGCCAGAAGCATGCTGGGATGAAGGGCTTCCAAGTTTGTTCAAATAAATGACCTTCATCTATTTTCAAGGTCACAGGGGTCAAATACATTAAAATCTTTAAGCAACTTCTTCTGAATAACCAAGAGGCCTAGGGTGTTGATATTTGGCCAGTAACATGCTGGGATGAAGGGCTACCAAGTTTGTTCAAATAAATGACCTTGACTTATATTCAAGGTCACAGGGGTCAAATATGTTTTTAACCTTTAAACAACTTCTTCTGAATAACCAAGAGGCCTAGGGTGATGATAGTTGGCCAGTAACATGCTGAAATGAAGGGCTACCAAGTTTGTTCAAATAAATGACCTTGATTTATATTCAAGGTCACTGGGGTCAAACATGTTTAAAACCTTTAAACAACTTCTTCTGAATATCCGAAAGGCCTAGGGTGATGATATTTGGCCAGTAACATGCTGAAATAAAGGGCTACCAAGTTTGTTCAAATGAATGACCTTGATTTATATTCAAGGTCACAGGGATCAAATATGTTTAAAACCTTTAAACAACTTCTTATGAATAACCAAGAGGCCTAGAGTGATGATATTTGGCCAGTAACATGCTTGGATGAAGGGCTACCAAGTTTGTTCAAATAAATGATTTTAAATCATATTCAAGGTCACTGAGGTCAAATATGTTTAAAACATTTAAACAACTTCTTCTGAATAACAGAGAGGCCTAGGGTGATGATATTTAGCCAGTAACATGCTGGGATGAAGGGCTACCAAGTTTGTTCAAATGAATGACCTTTACTTATATTCAAGGTCACAGGGATCAAATATGTTAAAACCTTTAAACAACTTCTTCTCAATAACCAAAAGGCAAAGGATGATGCTATTTGGCCAGTAACATGTTAGGATGAAGGACTACCAAGTTTGTTCAAATTAATGACCTTGACTTAAAGTCAAGGTCACAGGGGTCAAATATGTTAAAATCCTTTAAGCAACTTCTCAATAACCGCAAGTCCTAGGATAATGATATTTGGCCAGGAGCAGGCTGGGATAAAGGGCTACCAAGTTTGTTCAAATGAATGACCTTGACTTATATTCAAGGTCACAGGGGTCAAATATGTTAAAACCTTTAAACAACTTCTTCTGAATAACTAAGAGGCCTAGGGTTAAGATATTTGGCCAGTAGCATGCTGGGATAAAGGGCAACCAAGTTTATTCAAATGAATGATCTTTATTTATATTCAAGGTCACTGGGGTCAAATATGTTTAAAACCTTTAAACGACTTCTTCTCAATGCAATTAGCCAAAGGCCAAGGGTGATGATATTTGGTCATTAACAGGCTGGGATGAAGGGCTACCAATTTTGTCAAAATGAATGACCTTCATCCATATTCAAGGTCACAGTGGTCAATATATGATTTAATTTTTAAATGACTTGTTCTGTATAACCAAAAGGTCCAGGGTAATGATATTTTGCCAAAAGCATGGCAGGAAGGAAGACTTTAAACTTTGTTCAACCTAATGTCCTTGTTCGACATTCAAGGTCACAGGCGTCATATGTGTAAATCTTTTAATAGGTTCTTATGAATCAAACACTGATAGTCTGTCTGTAGCTAAATTTTATTCCACTTTTAAGTTTACAAGTGTGAGATTAATAACAGGTGAGCGATTCAGGCCCATTGGGCCTCTTGTTTTGTTGAGTGATATTGGAGAAAGGAAGGGAGTAGGCAACAATTATTTACTTGGAGGACTCTAAAGAATGTATCTTTCAATGCTCCCGAAAATGAAACAGGAATGTTTGAAAGCGGGAGTGAGTTAAAAAAAGGTATGCATGGATTCATATCATGGATGTGATAAAAATATGGTTGAAGGAAAAGAATGAGAGGTTTGGAGGAGGTGTTGTGTAGAAGGGGAGCAGCTTGTACTACAGACAGGCTAGAAACATTGTGTGTTAAAAGGGATTATCAACATCCCAACACCATACACCACACTGCTTGTACAGCCACATACACAGGCAACCTCATCTTCCATCACTGTGGCTTAAAGACACATGTACACCATTCTATCAATAATTCTCCAGTAATGAATTCGAAGTTGGTGTATTATGTAATGTTTGTGGTAGTAGTCAATATTGATGACAGACAATTTATATATTTACCTGTATGCATCAAAACTGGTGTATAATTGCGATCTGTTAAAGAGCAGTGTAAAGTATATAATATTTTACTGAATTTTTAAGGCATGACTTTCATCCTTGGTTAATACAAAAGAAAAATACTACTCAACAGTAAGCAAAATAGATGTAATAGATAAATGTCCCACTATTGTCCATGTGTTATGGTGATGTAAGTTCTGTGTGTATTTTGCAGTACTTGGAAACTCTGGCAGAAGTTGTGAAACATGGAATTGAGGCTGCAAACAAGGATCTTGAAAAGGAAAATCTGGAAAAACTTCAAAATGAGGTAAAACTTATCTCTTTCTCAAATCAATTAATTTGTCACTGCAAGTTATAGTTCACATATAGGATTTGTTTGTGTCAGTCTGGTGTTGAGACAAATTAACAATGTGATGGTAATTAAGACCAGTATTACCTGGTACAATTTTATATTTTTGCAAAGTTTATTTCATGACTTAATTTATATTAACAGCAATATTAATTGAAGGGAAATAGCATTTTTTGGATGCTGTGTAGTGCATTCATTGCGGTCCTCGACAAGTCTGTGCAAATCAAAACCAAACAACAGACTTTCTTCTTCTGCGGGAGATCTTTAAATGCCGTGTTGATTATTTCATGGTATGATTAATGCTATAAATTGATGAAATACATATGAAAACTATCAATATATCGAAGAAAAAATGTTTAAATTTTACGAAAAGGTGAGTTTTTTCAGTGAGCATCATGAACTAGATCAATCTCAGATTACGAGGCATTTTGCTGTAATAAGGTCAAATATATCTGAATAAGACAAAAAAATCAAAGAAAATATGTAAAGATCTTTAACAGTGACGTTTTTAATCAGTGAAAGTTCCGAACTATATTTGGTTCAAATTACTACGCCTGGTATTCCAATACTCTGAGGTATGTGTGTAAGAGTTTTCTCCCCTTGTCCATCATTGCGTAGTTTTATGCTCGCGACTTGTTGAACGACTGTTTGATAACTGTCCTTGATAAAGTAGGCTTCGTGTTTTCTTTGTCTCAATGGAAAGTCTCCAAGTGAAAGAGAATGTTGACTTATACTAAAGTAGCCGTCAGCAGCTGTGCCAAACAAGTTTATAGATAGCTTCCCAATGCAACAGCAGCTGTGCCTAATGAGTTTATAGATAGCTTCCCAATGCAACAGCAGCTGTGCCTAACAAGTTTATAGATAGCTTCCCAATGCAACAGCAGCTGTGCCTAACGAGTTTATAGATAGCTTTCCAATGCAACAGCAGCTGTGCCTAACAAGTTTATAGATAGCTTCCCAATACAACAGCAGCTGTGCCTAACAAGTTTATAGATAGCTTCCCAATGAAACAGGAGCTGTGCCTAACGAGTTTGTAGATAGCTTCCCAATACAACAGCAGCTGTGCCAAACAAGTTTATAGATAGCTTCCCAATGAAACAGGAGCTGTGCCTAACGAGTTTGTAGATAGCTTCCCAATACAACAGCAGCTGTGCCTAACAAGTTTATAGATAGCTTCCCAATCCAACAGCAGCTGTGCCTAACAAGTTTATAGATAGCTTCCCAATCCAACAGCAGCTGTGCCTAACAAGTTTATAGATAGCTTCCCAATGCAACAGGAGCTGTGCCTAACGATTTGGTAGATAGCTTCCCAATGCAACAGCAGCTGTGCCTAACGAGTTTGTAGATAGCTTCCCAATACAGTCTCTAGATAATGGCCCGATTAGTATAATACAAGTGCTTCGTGAATATAGCATATTAAACATCAAAAATTAAAACCATATATACATATTATTCACATTAACCAGAAACTGAATAATTATATAGGTCTTTAACCTTCGTTACAATATCGAGAAAAGGAGAGATACACAAGGGACTTGCATAAGTCCGTGATTACACGCACTGGAAATAATAAAATCTCGGTTTTTATTTTTATGCTGCTAATGGTAGCCAGTAAGGGACCTATATTGATTTAGCAATGCTCTGCTTGTTATATATATATAAAAAAAAAAAATTATGATTACAACATGTTCTTTATTATTTACTGCCATACCACCTCCTTTATTCCATTATTTGACTCCTTCATGCACAGCATCCCTGAGTGCTCTCGGCACTTTGATTTTCAAGAGTTTCTGGTTAATTTGTTTTCATTGACTTTCAACAGTAAACTAATCATCTTTGATATCATCTAGCTGATAATCTTAGAAATCCTCTAGTTGAATTTTAAGTTGAGACCGTGAATGCTTGTGATCACAGAGGAATGACTATCAAGGTTTATCTATTACAGGGTGTTTTTAGACAAGTGCCGCTGGTTGGATCCCTGCTCAATTGGTGGTCTCCTCCACCTAAAGACAGTAGTAAGGGACGGTCTTTCAACTTAGCCTCAGGTATATGTATATGTATGCAGACTTACAGATGTATTATACCATTACATTCACCTATCAAAGAGTTCTATAATTAGACCACTGTGTAAAGTGCCTGTTAATCATAGTAATATGGACTTCGATATTCCTTTTTAAGATTTACTGCTCATTAAACTCAGGCAACTCTCATATCAGATTATACATTTAGTTAAGAAAATTACATTATAGAAATTCATGAAATCTGCCTTTGTTCTGACAATGACCTCCTTAGGAGGTGGAAACATGTAAATGAGGTAAACCTCTAATGACGGGATCCAGATGTTGTAGTCCTCTGCTTTTTTAGCTCACCTGGAACAAAGGACCATGGTGAGCTTTTGCCATGCCGCAGCGTCCGTCGTCCGTCCGTCAACTTTTCCTTTAAAACGCAACTAGTCCTGAACAGCCAGGTAGATTTTGACTAAATTTGGTCTGGAGCATCCATAGGCCAAGGGGACTCAATTTTGTATAAACAGTGGGTGTGCCCCCCCTGGGGGCATAGGGGCAGGGCCCAATAGGGGAAATAGAGGTTAATCTTTAAAATCCTTCTTCTATCGTAGAGATTAAGGGATTTTATCCTTATTTAGTCTGGAGCATCCTTGGGCCAAGGGAACTCAATTTTGTATAAATGGCGGTTGTGGCCCTCCTCGGGGTAAGAGGGGGGGGG
>NW_018407176.1:464651-500741 GCF_002113885.1 Mizuhopecten yessoensis | reverse complement strand
CACCCCCCCTGTTTGGCAGTGAGGCAGGGCCAAAGAGGAAAAATAGCTTTTAAATCCTTCTTCTTCTGTAGGAATAACAGGATTATGTCCATATTTGGTCTAAAGCATCCTTAGGTGGGACCTAATTTTGTATGAACGATGGGTCTGACCCCCCTGGGGGCAGAGGGGCGTGGCCCAATAGGGGAAATATAGCAAATTCTTCGAAATCCTGCTTTTATTTTAGGAATGACAAGATTTTGTCCAATTGCATATAAATATAACCCCTGACTAACCATGTAATACATGTACACTACCAGCAACATCTGGCTATTATCACTTCAATTTTGCTAACATTTCCAGGTGAGCGATACAGGCCCTCTGGGCCTCTTGTTATGTTAAGTGACTACTACATATGGCGAGACTAGTGATACCTTGTTCTATTGTTATATGACTTCTTGAACACTTTTTTAAAAAGTAATGTAACAATTTTATCAAAATGCAGCATTCACACTGCAAGTAAAAGTCATTGTTCATTTTAAAGGTTTCTTGTTTTGATTATCAATAAACTGCATTAATATGAAACAATTAAGATGTGTTCATATAAATAATGGTCCAGAAGTGTGTAAAAATATGTTTTGGGGAGACTATATGGTATACATTTTGGGGAGACTATATGGTATACTTTTTGGGGAGACTATATGGTATATATATTGGGGAGACTATATGGTATATATTTTGGGGAGACTATATGGTATACATTTTGGGAATACTATATGGTATACTTTTTGGGGACACTATATGGTATATATTTTTGGGAGACTATATGGTATACATTTTGGGGAGACTATATGGTATACATTTTGGGCAGACTATATGGTATACTTTTTGGGGAGACTATGTGGTATATATATTGGGGAGACTATATGGTATATATTTTGGGGAGACTATATGGTATACATTTTGGGAAGACTATATGGTATACTTTTTGGGGAGACTATGTGGTATATATATTGGGGAGACTATATGGTATACATTTTGGGCAGACTATATGGTATACTTTTTGGGGAGACTATATGGTATACTTTTTAGGGAGTCTATTTGGTATCCTTTTTGGGGAGACTATATGGTTTACATTTTGGGGAGACTATATGGTATACTTTTTTTCAACCTCAGGCCAGATATCTAGCACGGAGACCCTATATAAATACCATATGCAAATCCAGGAGGACAATTCATCCAAAACTCCCAAAATATCGCCTCAACAACAACCTACCACACCTCCGGTCAGTCCAACACAGAGGTCAGCAGGCGAGGTGAAAGCCAGTCTAACCAATGAGGTAGGTCATGACATCTATTTTAAGTGTATTTGGTCTGAATCGCTAATCACTCGAGACAGATATGGCTATATTGGTCCTATAAGATGGGGGGGTGTCGACACACCAATCTCTTAGATAGATTTTGTTGCAGTTGTCCAACAAGACAGGGGATGTCGGACACAGCAATCTCTTAAGATATATTTTGTTGCAGTTGTCCAATAAGACGGGGGACGCCCGACACAGCAATCTCTTAATATATATTTTGTTACAGTTGTCCAATAAGACGAGGGATGTCGGACACACCAATCTCTTAGGATAGATTTTGTTACAGTTGTCTAATGAGACAAGGGTGTGTTGGACACACCATTTGTTGCAGTTGTCCAATAAGACGGGGGACGCCCGACACAGCAATCTCTTAATATATATTTTGTTACAGTTGTCCAATAAGACGTGGGGTGTTGGACACACTGATCTCTTTAGATAGATTTTGTTGCAGTTGTCCAACAAGACAGGGGATGTCGGACACAGGTAATACATGTACACTACCAGCAACATCTGGCTATAATCACGTCAATTTTGCTAACATTTCCAGGTGAGCGATACAGGCCCTCTGGGCGGTATATTATTTTCCTCTGTAAATTGCATTATATCATAGATTTGGTCCTATAAGATGGGGGGGTGTCGACACACCAATCTCTTAGATAGATTTTGTTGCAGTTGTCCAATAAGACGAGGGGTGGTGGACACACTGATCTCTTTAGACATGTTTTGTTGCAGTTGTCCAATAAGACGGGGGACGCCCGACACAGCAATCTCTTAAGTTATATTTTGTTACAGTTGTCCAATAAGACGTGGGGTGTTGGACACACTGATCTCTTTAGACAGAATTTGTTGCAGTTGTCCAATAAGACGAGGGGTGTCTGACACACTGATCTCTTTAGACATGTTTTGTTGCAGTTGTCCAATAAGTCGAGGGGTGTCGGACACCCTGATCTCTTTAGACAGATTTTGTTGCAATTGTCCAATAAGACAGGGGGTGTCGAACACAGCAATCTCTTAGGATAGATTTTGTTACAGTTGTCTAATGAGACAAGGGTGTGTTGGACACACCATTTGTTGCAGTTGTCCAATAAGACGAGGTGTGCCGGACACACTGATCTCTTTAGACAGAATTTGTTGCAGTTGTCCAATAAGACGAGGGGTGGTGGACACACTGATCTCTTTAGATAGATTTTGTTGCAGTTGTCCAATAAGACGAGGGGTGTCGGACACACTGATCTCTTTAGACAGATTTTGTTGCAATTGTCCAATAAGACAGGGGGTGTCGAACACAGCAATCTCTTATGATAGATTTTGTTACAGTTGTCTAATGAGACGGGGGGGTGTCGGACACACCAATCTCTTAGGATAGATTTTGATACAGTTGTCCAATAAGACGGGGGACGCCCGACACAGCAATCTCTTAAGTTATATTTTGTTACAGTTGTCCAATAAGACGAGGGGTGTCTGACACACTGATCTCTTTAGACAGAATTTGTTGCAGTTGTCCAATAAGACGGGGGACGCCCGACACAGCAATCTCTTAATATATATTTTGTTACAGTTGTCCAATAAGACGTGGGGTGTTGGACACACTGATCTCTTTAGTCATATTTTGTTGCAGTTGTCCAATAAGACAGGGGGTGTCGAACACAGCAATCTCTTAGGATAGATTTTGTTACAGTTGTCTAATGGGACGGGGGGGTGTCGGACACACCAATCTCTTAGGATAGATTTTGTTACAGTTGTCTAATGAGACAGGGGGAGGGGTCTGGTTGGACACAGCAATCTTTTCTGACAGATTTTGTTGCAGTTGTCCAATAAGACGGGGGACGCCCGACACAGCAATCTCTTAATATATATTTTGTTACAGTTGTCCAATAAGACGAGGTGTGCCGGACACACTGATCTCTTTAGACATGTTTTGTTGCAGTTGTCCAATAAGACGAGGGGTGTTGGACACACTGATCGCTTTAGACATATTTTGTTGCAGTTGGCCAATAAGACAGGGGGTGTCGAACACAGCAATCTCTTAGGATAGATTTTGTTACAGTTGTCTAATGAGACAGGGGGAGGGGTCTGGTTGGACACAGCAATCTCTTAGATAGATTTTGTTGCAGTTGTCCAATAAGACAGGGGGTGTTGAACACAGCAATCTCTTAAGATATATTTTGTTACAGTTGTCCAATAAGACGAGGGGTGTCTGACACACTGATCTCTTTAGACATGTTTTGTTGCAGTTGTCCAATAAGACGAGGGGCGGCGGACACACTGATCTCTTTAGACATGTTTTGTTGCAGTTGTCCAATAAGTCGAGGGGTGTCGGACACCCTGATCTCTTTAGACAGATTTTGTTGCAATTGTCCAATAAGACAGGGGGTGTCGAACACAGCAATCTCTTAGGATAGATTTTGTTACAGTTGTCTAATGAGACAAGGGTGTGTTGGACACACCATTTGTTGCAGTTGTCCAATAAGACGAGGGGTGTCTGACACACTGATCTCTTTAGACATGTTTTGTTGCAGTTGTCCAATAAGACGAGGGGTGTCTGACACACTGATCTCTTTAGACAGAATTTGTTGCAGTTGTCCAATAAGACGAGGGATGTCTGACACACCAATCTCTTAAGATAGATTTTGATACAGTTGTCTAATGAGACGGGGGGGTGTCGGACACACCAATCTCTTAGGATAGATTTTGTTACAGTTGTCTAATGAGACAAGGGTGTGTTGGACACACCATTTGTTGCAGTTGTCCAATAAGACGAGGGGTGTTGGACACACTGATCGCTTTAGACATATTTTGTTGCAGTTGTCCAATAAGACGAAGGATGTCTATCTCTTAAGATAGATTTTGTTACAGTTGTCTAATGAGACAAGGGTGTGTTGGACACACCATTTGTTGCAGTTGTCCAATAAGACGGGGGACGCCCGACACAGCAATCTCTTAATATATATTTTGTTACAGTTGTCCAATAAGACGAGGGGTGTTGGACACACTGATCTCTTTAGACATATTTTGTTGCAGTTGTCCAATAAGACAGGGGGTGTCGAACACAGCAATCTCTTAAGATATATTTTGTTGCAGTTGTCCAATAAGACGAGGGATGTCTGACACACCAATCTCTTAAGATAGATTTTGATACAGTTGTCCAATAAGACGGGGAGGGGGGGGGGGTTGGTTGGTTGGACACAGCAATCTCTTAAGATAGATTTTGTTACAGTTGTCTAATGAGACAGGGGGGTGTTGGACACACCAATCTCTTCAGACAGATTTTGTTGCAGTTGTCCAATAAGACGAGGGGTGTCGGACACACTGATCTCTTTAGACAGATTTTGTTGCAGTTGTCCAATAAGACAGGAGGTGTCGAACACAGCAATCTCTTGAGATATATTTTGTTGCAGTTGTCCAATAAGACGAAGGATGTCTGACACAGCAATCTCTTAAGATAGATTTTTTAACAGTTGTCTAATGAGACAGGGGGTGTTGGCCACACCAATCTCTTCAGACAGATTTTGTTGCAGTTGTCCAATAAGACAGGGGGGGGGAGGGGAGGGTTGGTTGGACACAGCAATCTCTTAAGATAGATTTTGTTACAGTTGTCTAATTATAGGGGGGTGTGTCGGACACACCAATCTTTTCTGACAGATTTTGTTGCAGTTGTCTAATAAGACGAGGGGTGTCGGACACACTGATCTCTTTAGACAGATTTTGTTGCAGTTGTCCAATAAGACGAGGGGTGTCGGACACACTTATCTCTTCAGACAGATTTTGTTGCAGTTGTCCAATAAGACAGGGGGTGTCAAACACAGCAATCTCTTAAGATAGATTTTGTTACAGTTGTCTAATGAGACAGGGGGTGTTGGCCACACCAATCTCTTCAGACATATTTTGTTGCAGTTGTCCAATAAGACAGGGGGGGGGAGGGGGGGGTTGGTTGGACACAGCAATCTCTTAAGATAGATTATGTTACAGTTGTCTAATGAGACAGGGGGTGTTGGCCACACCAATCTCTTCAGACATATTTTGTTGCAGTTGTCCAATAAGACAGGGGGGGGGAGGGGGGGGTTGGTTGGACACAGCAATCTCTTAAGATAGATTATGTTACAGTTGTCTAATGAGACAGGGGGTGTTGGCCACACCAATCTCTTCAGACATATTTTGTTGCAGTTGTCCAATAAGACAGGGGGGGGGAGGGGGGGGTTGGTTGGACACAGCAATCTCTTAAGATAGATTTTGTTACAGTTGTCTAATGAGACAGGGGGTGTTGGCCACACCAATCTCTGCAGACAGATTTTGTTGCAGTTGTCCAATAAGACGAGGGGTGTCGGACACACTGATCTCTTTAGACAGATTTTGTTGCAGTTGTCCAATAAGACAGGGGGGGGGAGGGGGGGGTTGGTTGGACACAGCAATCTCTTAAGATAGATTTTGTTACAGTTGTCTAATTATAGGGGGGTGTGTCGGACACACCAATCTTTTCTGACAGATTTTGTTGCAGTTGTCCAATAAGACGAGGGGTGTCGGACACACTGATCTCTTTAGACAGATTTTGTTGCAGTTGTCCAATAAGACAGGGGGTGACGAACACAGCAATCTCTTCAGATAGATTTTGTTACAGTTGTCTAATGAGACAAGGGTGTGTTGGACACACCAATCTCTTCAGACAGATTTTGTTGCAGTTGTCCAATAAGACAGGGGGTGTCAAACACAGCAATCTCTTAAGATAGATTTTGTTACAGTTGTCCAATAAGACGGGGGGGTGTTGGACACAGCAATCTCTTAGATAGATTTTGTTGCAGTTGTTCAATAAGACAAGGGGCGTCGGACACAGCAATAGCTTTAGACAAGTTTTGCTGGAGTGGTCCTTTAAGGTAGAGGATGGTCATTAATGGGTCAGTATGAGTATAGTTTTAAGCTCACCTGGTCAGAAGAACCATGGTGAGCTTATGCAATACCGCAGCGTCCGTCCGTCAACTTTTCTTTAAAAATGCTCATTGTCCTGAACGGCCAAGTAGATTTTGACTAAATTTGGTCTTGAGCATCCTTAGGCCAAGGGGACTCAATTTTGTATAAATGGTGGGTGTGGCTCCCCTAGGGACAGAAGGTCGGGGCCAAAAAGGGGAAATAGTGGTAAAACCTTTAAATCCTTCTTCTACTGTAGGGATTAAGGGATTTTATCGTAATTTAATCTGGAGCATCCTTGGGCCAAGGGAAATCAATTTGGTATAAGCAGTGGGTGTGGTCCCCCAGGGGGCAGAGGGGCGGGACCCAGTAGGGGAAATAGAGGGTAAACCTTTAAAATCCTTCTTCTAACATAGGGACTAAGGGGTTTATTCCTAATTTAGTCTGGAGCATCCTTGGGCCAAGATGACTCAATTTTTTATAAATGGTGGGTGTGGCCCCCCTGGGGACAGAGGGGCAGGGCCCAATAGGGGAAATAGAAGTAAATCTTTAAAATCCTTCTTCTACCATAGGGATTAAAGGATTTTATTAAAATCCTTCTTCTACCATAGGGATTAAAAGATTTTATCCGAATTAAACCTGGAGCATCTTTGGGCCAAGGGGACTCAATTTTGTATAAACGGTGGGTCTGTCCCTCCTGGGGGCAGAGGAGCGGGGCCCTATAGGGGAAACATAGCAAATTCTTCAAAATCCTTCTTCTTCTGTAGGAATGACAGGATTTTGTCCAAATTTGGTATGAAGCATCCTTGGGTGAAGGGGAACCAATATTGTATAAACTGTGGGTCTGACCCCCCTGGGGGAAGAGAAGTGGGGCCCAATAAGGGATATAGAGGAATAGCTTTAATATCCTTTTTTCTTCCGTTAGGATGAAGTTATTTTGACCAAATTTGAACAGTTGCATCCTATTTGAAAGGGAAATCAATTTTTGTATAATTGGTGGGTTTGAACCCCTGGGGGCAGAGGGGCAGGACCAAATAGGAAAAATAGAAAAATAGCTTTAAAATCATTCTTCTTCTGTAAGAATGACAGGATAATGTCCATATTTGGTCTAAAGCATCATTAGGTGAAGGCAACCTGATTTTGTAGCAAAGGTGAATCTGACCCCCCTGGGGGCAGAGGGGCGGGGCCCAATAGGAGAAACATAGCAAATTCTTCGAAATCCCCCTTTTCCTGTAGAAATATAAATATAACCCCTGACTAACCATGTAGTTCATGTACACTGTACTACCAGCAACATCTAGCCATTCCAACTTCAATTTTGCTAACATTTCCAGGTGAGCGATACAGGCCCTCTGGGCCTCTTGTTACTGTATATTAACCACCTCCTATGTCATTACAGGTGTGCAGTGCTGGAATGAGTCCCCCTGCGTCTCCTGGGACAGACTTTCCAGACTCGAAAATTGAAAATACTGTGGAGGAGGCCGAGGAAGCAAGCTAATCTCACCATAGGCTGTGTGTCAGTCATAAACAGCAATTCCTAACATCAACTTCAATCTGGGCCGGAGCATCAGGAAGAATTGGCTGCAACTGCAAGGATCTGAGAATTATTTTACAGAAAACTTCATCTGTTCAACAGTTATGATGTACAGACACTTCAGAGACTCAGAACAGTGCTGTTTTGTTGTAGTTTTCATTCACAATTATTTTGTAGGGAAGTTCAAGTATCCTGGTCTTTTACACTTTGTTGTACATGCTTGCTTATATTTCTTAGAGGAATAAAACTTTTTTTGGGGAAATTGATGTAAATGAACTTCTTGCATTTCGGTCTGTATCATGGTTCAAAATATTTGCTTGGAAGAACACAAACGTGTTTATCAAATGACAATTGTATGCTAGTAACATCCTATATATGTTGTTCTGCCAACAAGAGGGTAACAAATTTAAAGTGTTTCATTTATATTTTAAACTTTTTGGTTCCATCCAAATTATTGACAAGCACCTTATGTTGCTACCTGTTCCGTAGTCAAACGCATCATATTGTCTTGACTGGCTTCTATGTATCTAAAGCAGTGTTCATTGTGCTTTTTAATCCAGAAGAGTCTGATACTTATGCAAGGGTTTTGTTTACCATTTGTCTTTTCTGTGATATATTATATTTTTTTGTTTCTTAGAAGTAATATATTAAATGGTTTGTAAAGAAATGATGAATGTATCTAAAGAAAAGTTAAAAACCTGTCAACTCTGTAGAAGAAATCAAGTATCAGACATTGGTCTTCTTTCTCCCTTTCTGCTGAGATAGTGAATTGTACATTTCATCATCTGTTACATTCCCATCTTTACATAATTATTGTCATAATATATGATACTAGGTCAAAAGCAATATCCGTTAGTTTTTTCTTAATGAAAGGCTGTGATTTTGAAAGAGAGTATGATATTGTGTGTGATTATTAATTGTTCATTACCAGAGGTATATGGTTACATGTAGAATTACAAACCATTGCTGCCTGTCGAGTAACCTGTCAGAGTCGCCAGTCATTTTGTATTAACCTTTACTTTTGCTATAGATGTGGTGAAAACAATCTTCCTTATATCTGCTGTATATTTATGACCCAGCTTCTTACCTTCCTGTTGTTTGTGTTATTTATGAGCTTCATGCTCCATGTTAATGTTTTTTACAAATTATTTATGGTTTGTTTTTTCTAGTTTATTTAGGAAAAATATATATTTCTTAGTTTTATTTCTATTATGTTGAAAGGTATGTCCAACCTACAAGTACTTCACATACTTTGCTACGTAAACTTTTGTTCAAAGATCAATACCGTTATTGATGTCAAAAGTTTAAGAGCAAGTCACTAGCACTAGCACTGATACTCTTTAACTTATCACAGTAGCAAGTATTTCCTGATGACAGGTTCCTTGATTTGTAGAGTGTCCTCCTAGACTTCTGGCTTTGAATCCTTTCTGTTTTTGCAGAAACATTAACTGCAAAAATTGATATGTGATCTAATTGAATTGCATGTATGAATCTTTCTTTCAAAATGTTTAATCAAATCCTTAAAATATAGTTGTACAGCGTGTTGTTCTTGTTTTGTACAAGCTGATTGATCAGGTTTGACTGGGTCCTGTTGGTAACGTAGGATTGTGATTCTATGTTGGTAGTGCATCAATTCTTAAACTCAATAAGTATGAATCAGTAAATATTTCGGGGACTTGCAGTATTTTATTTTCATCAGATGATTCTGTGAAGACAATGATGTCCATGGCTGTTACCTATTTCCCCAGCAGGCAGTAGTATACATGGAATTTATGATTTTTATTTCTATTGTAAAGAATATAAATACTCAACACAATGACAATTACATATACATAATGTATATAGTAATCTATTCCAATAATCTTTTCTATGTAATTACAAAACTGTACTATCATTTAGTTATTTATTTATTATTTTGTTTTTGTTTTTGTACATTGTTGCAATATTTATGACAATAAAAAAGGGTTAAGAAATTTATGTGAAAATTGTTTCAAACCATTATTATGCAAGTAATTATCAGGAGAATATTAAAGAGTGATCATATAATAGGAATAGATGTCCCCCTGGGAACTGGTCACTAGGCTGATAATAGGAATAGATGTCCCCCTGGGAACTGGTCACTAGGCTGATAATAGAGATGGTTGTCCCCCTGGGAACTGGTCACTAGGCTGATAATAGAGATGGGTGTCCCCCTGGGAACTGGTCACTAGGATGATAATAGAGATGGGTGTCCCCCTGGGAACTGGTCACTAGGCTGATAATAGAAATGGGTGTCCCCCTGGGAACTGGTCACTAGGCTGATAATAGAAATGGGTGTCCCCCTGGGAACTGGTCACTAGGATGATAATAGGAATAGATGTCCCCCTGGGAACTGGTCACTAGGCTGATAATAGGAATAGATGTCCCCCTGGGAACTGGTCACTAGGCTGATAATAGAGATGGGTGTCCCCCTGGGAACTGGTCACTAGGCTGATAATAGAAATGGGTGTCCCCCTGGGAACTGGTCACTAGGCTGATAATAGAAATGGGTGTCCCCCTGGGAACTGGTCACTAGGATGATAATAGGAATAGATGTCCCCCTGGGAACTGGTCACTAGGCTGATAATAGGAATAGATGTCCCCCTGGGAACTGGTCACTAGGCTGATAATAGAAATGGGTGTCCCCCTGGGAACTGGTCACTAGGCTGATAATAGAAATGGGTGTCCCCCTGGGAACTGGTCACTAGGATGATAATAGGAATAGATGTCCCCCTGGGAACTGGTCACTAGGCTGATAATAGGAATAGATGTCCCCCTGGGAACTGGTCACTAGGCTGATAATAGGAATAGATGTCCCCCTGGGAACTGGTCACTAGGCTGATAATAGAAATGGGTGTCCCCCTGGGAACTGGTCACTAGGCTGATAATAGAAATGGGTGTCCCCCTGGGAACTGGTCACTAGGCTGATAATAGGAATAGATGTCCCCCTGGGAACTGGTCACTAGGCTGATAATAGAAATGGGTGTCCCCCTGGGAACTGGTCACTAGGATGATAATAGGAATAGATGTCCCCCTGGGAACTGGTCACTAGGATGATAATAGGAATAGATGTCCCCCTGGGAACTGGTCACTAGGATGATAATAGAGATGGATGTCCCCCTGGGAACTGGTCACTAGGCTGATAATAGAGATGGTTGTCCCCCTGGGAACTGGTCACTAGGATGATAATAGGAATTATTGGGTGGCCCATTGAGACACTACTTTATACTTAGTGTAGGTTTATCACGTGTACCATTTTAACCTGTGTAATCTGTACAATCAAGTGGGTAGTTGCTTTACTTAGTTTTGTTTTGCCTCATACACACGTGTTGGTTTAATTGAGGAAATATTGTGGGTCAGTTATGCTTGAAGTGATAATAATAGTTGTTGATTAATTGTGGAGTTGTAAACTCTTCACATAGGGACAATATAAAATGTACTATGTTTAGATGATTTGATTCTTTCAAGCTGTTTATCCAATTAAATTAATTTGTTTTGATAATGTTTAAATTATTTCATTATAATAAGATGTTTATCCATTAAGAACTTGTTTTGATAGAGTACATTTATTATAATAATGTGTGCGAGTACAAAAAGAGAGTGAGTTGGTTGGTGTGCAAGTACAAAAAGAGAGTGAGTTGTTTGGTGTGCGAGTATGGGTAAGAGAGTACATGTTTTTATAAGAAAATTAACCATAATAATAATATCATTGTTATACATAGAGTCATTGACTCTGCTCACAAGTGGTTTACTGTTGTGAATGTAAATACACTAAACTTGTTATACTGCCACCATTTTAATTTGTCCAAAATTAAGCCTTATAAAGAGGTTTGGCAATAATTGAGGGAGAAGTATAAAGGAAAGGTTAAAATGAATAGAGGGACCTTGACTTTGACATATGTTTGCAGTAGGCTGAGGAGGCAAATTAAACAAGCGGCAGTATGTCATCGTTTTACTGTAGAAGGGTTGAAATGCACATTTTAACATTTATGAAGGTATGTGACTCTGTCCCTTTCAAACACATCTCCAAGATGCACTGCTGCACATGATGGGAACTAAGTAGGAAGATAAATATGATAAACAGACGTAATTGGTTAAAGAACCTTTTTGTCTTCAAAATTTGGAAATAAGAGCAATAACATAGATTGGTCTGCAAATTTGGCAATGATGACAGGTGTGTTAGCTGGATGGATGGCAAGAGATACACGTGGAATTAGCATAATAAAGGAATGAAAGTCAGAGCCAAGTTAAATTCTTACTTTGATGGTACAACTGTGGTCTAGTTGTATATGTCTGTGATGGTACAACTGTGGTCTAGTTGTACATGTCTGTGATGGGACAACTGTGGTCTAGTTGTACATGTCTGTGATGGTACACCTGTGGTCTAGTTGTACATGTCTGTGATAGTACAACTGTGGTCTAGTTGTACATGTCTGTGATGGGACAACTGTGGTCTAGTTGTACATGTCTGTGATGGGACAACTGTGGTCTAGTTGTACATGTCTGTGATGGTACACCTGTGGTCTAGTTGTACATGTCTGTGATAGTACAACTGTGGTCTAGTTGTACATGTCTGTGATTGTACAACTGTGGTCTAGTTGTACATGTCTGTGAGGGTACAACTGTGGTCTAGTTGTACATGTCTGTGATAGTACAACTGAGGTCTAGATGTACATGTCTGTGATGGTACAATTGTGGTCTAGTTGTACATGTCTCTGATGGTACAACTGTGCTCTAGTTGTACATGTCTGTGATGGTACAACTGTGGACTAGTTGAACATGTCTGTGATGGTACAACTGAGGTCTAGTTGTATATGTCTGTGATGGTACAATTGTGGTCTAGTTGTACATGTCTGTGATGGTACAACTATGGTCTAGTTGTACATGTCTGTGATGGTACAACTATGGTCTAGTTGTACATGTCTGTGATGGTACAACTATGGTCTAGTTGTACATGTCTGTGATGGTACAACTGTGGCCTAGTTGTACATGTCTGTGATGGTACAACTGTGGACTAGTTGAACATGTCTGTGATGGTACAACTGAGGTCTAGTTGTATATGTCTGTGATGGTACAATTGTGGTCTAGTTGTACATGTCTGTGATGGTACACCTGTGGTCTAGTTGTACATGTCTGTGATAGTACAACTGTGGTCTAGTTGTACATGTCTGTGATAGCACAACTGTGGTCTAGTTGTACATGTCTGTGATGGTACACCTGTGGTCTAGTTGTACATGTCTGTGATAGTACGACTGTGGTCTAGTTGTACATGTCTGTGATGGTACAATTGTGGTCTAGTTGTATATGTCTGTGATGGTACAATTGTGGTCTAGTTGTACATGTCTGATGGTACAACTGTGGTCTAGTTGTACATGTCTGTGATGGTACAATTGTGGTTTAGTTGTACATGTCTGTGATGGTACAACTGTGGTATAGTTGTACATGTCTGTGATGGTACAACTGTGGCCTAGTTGTACATGTCTGTGATGGTACAACTGTGGCCTAGTTGTACATGTCTGTGATGGTACAACTGTGGCCTAGTTGTACATGTCTGTGATGGTACAACTGTGGTATAGTTGTACATGTCTGTGATGGTACAACTGTGGTATAGTTGTACATGTCTGTGATGGTACAACTGTGGCCTAGTTGTACATGTCTGTGATGGTACAACTGTGGTATAGTTGTACATGTCTGTGATGGTACAACTGTGGCCTAGTTGTACATGTCTGTGATGGTACAACTGTGGTCTAGTTGTATATGTCTGTGATGGTACAACTGTGGTCTAGTTGTACATGTCTGTGATGGTACAACTGTGGTCTAGTTGAACATGTCTGTGATGGTACAACTGATGTCTATAGAATTCAGCTTACTGTTAGTGCTACATCTTTATAACATCAATGGCAATGCTACATTTGTTTTGTTATTTCATATGTAACATTTTATTTACCAGATGAACAATTTTAGACCTTTCCCTCTTTGTTCATGTTTTAAAACCTTTTTGAGATCGCCTCAATCTAGATCAAGGTAAGATCTTACATGTTGCTACGTTATGTATATTACTTTGCATTTGAGTCAGTATGACAATACATCTTATATAGTAAACTTAAATTTTGTATAATGTTGATTAATTTCTGTCGTGCATCAATAATATGCCAAATAACACTCAAGCAACAGTCCTAGTACGTCGACTTTACAAATGAAGTAGGACAGATTAGCGTCGTGTATGTTGATATGTGGTCTAATTTTAATCAGATTGGTTTAATTTTAAGCAAGCCATATGTTATGTTTTACATTTGAAATCCTGAGTGGGAGTGACAGTGGGACAAAAAAAAATAAGGTTACATTGACTTGTATGGGCTGGTGACCACCATTGTCTGGGCACCAACTGGGGACAAAATATTCACATTAAAACCTGGGATCTACTGGCAGTATTTGTTGTTTCTTTTCACCCAATACAAAGAATGCTATCATTTAATGTAGAACTGTAGTTTACATACTTGAGCTGTATATTTGAAATAACATTCTTGCATGTGCTGTTGAAAGTTTTACTCTTGATTTTTGATAAGCTTACCCTTCTGAAGGTTTATGAGCTGAAGCAGTGGCTTAATAACTATATCAGATACATCAGCACAAATAGTTGTAAGAAAAGGTCCCTCTGGTTGATATTACTCACCTGTTTCTTTTGTATTCTGATCTAGAAAAGAGGTTCGAGTCTTCAGCTAATTTGAGACCATAGTGGCATTCTTAGATTTCTTATCGAATCAATGACAGAAAACAACAACTTTGGCAAGGGCAATGACAGGAATATTTGCAAGATATTTTAAGTTATAGTTATTAGTTGAAAATAATTTGGCCAATTTTGACTTGAAAGTGGTTCAAGGTCATTCCCGTGATCAAACTTGATAGACCTTTTCCCCAGCATGTTACTGGCCAAATAGCATCACCCGAGGCCTGTTGGCTATAAGAAATCATTTTAAAGTAAAAAGTGAGCTAAAAATACTAGAGTGATGATATTTGCCCTTTCAATTTTTTTCAAATGAATGACTTTCAGCCATATCAAAGGTTTAAGGGATCAGATGTGTTCAATATTTAAATAATTTCTTCTGAATGAAGCCTAGTGTCATACTATATATTTGGCCAGTAGCATGCTGGGATGAAGAGCTATCACGTTCGTTCAAATAAATGACCATGATCATTTTTCATGGTCACATGGGTCAAAAGTTAAACACTTTTAAATGCCTTCATCTGAAAAACCAAGAGGTCCGAAGGTTGTTATTATTTTTGCCCTGTAACATGTATGTTAAACTTGTTAGCCTTTAATCCTAGCATATAATACTGGCTAAATATTTTTCGTGACAGCTTTGTCATATATCTCCAACTTCGGCCAAGGATCAAATTTCATTATTATGCTTTATCTACATATGACAACAGACAAAGAAAGACCGTTATATGTAATAGCCTTTCTATAGGAAACATAATACTTTTAAGTTTTAGGTTATATTTGATGCAAAACCTGCGTGTGTATGAGATTTCAGGGTGTAAAGGTAAATGTAGCAGAGTGACGCTGACACAATTAAACAAGGACATTAGGTTGAAAGTGGATCAAGGTCATTCATTTGAACTAACTTGGTAGTCCTTCATCCCAGCATGCTACAGGCCCAATTTCAGTACCCTGGGCCTTTTGGTTATTGAGAAGAAGTCGTTTGAAGATTTTAAGACATTTGACCCCTGTCACCTTGAAAGTTGGTCAAGGTCATTCATTTGAACAAACTTAGTAGCCCTTCATCCCAGGATGCTACAGGCCCAATATCAGTACCCTGGGCCTTTCGGTTATTGAGAAGAAGTTGTTTGAAGATTTTAAGACATTTGACCTTGAAAGTTGGTCAAGGTCATTCATTTGAACAAACTTGGAAGTCCCTCATCCCGGAATAATACCGGCCTAATATTCGTACCCTGGGCCTTTAGGTTATTGAGAAGAAGTTGTTTGAAGATTTTAACATATTTGACCCCTGTGACCTTGAAAGTGGGTCAAGGTCATTTATTTGAACAAACTTGGTAGTCCTTGATCCTAGCATGCTACTGGCCAAATATCATCATCCTAGGCCTTTTGGTTACTGAAAAGAAGTTGTTTAAAGTAAAAAGTTGACGCCGGACACCGCACCATGGCATAAGCTCACTTGCCCTTTGGGCAGGTGAGCTAAAAATTAGGGCTGTTCTAGAATAAACCATAAGGGAGGGGTGGGAGGCACTTGTTCAGAGACCCTCCATCTATTTAATTTTCAAAGTGATTTAATAGAAGGAATGACCGGCAGATCTGGTTTTAACCCCACCTAACGTACTAGGTGTCCCACATACGATAAATAAGGGAACATCCCTATCACAGATAACCTGTATTAAATCTGCAATTTTCTTCCTTTTAATACATATATTTTGGGGATGTAATCCATTGGTATATCATAATGGCACTAAGTCCGGAGTACATTCAGTAAAGAAAACATGTACACCATTGTGGAATGGTCATTACTTTATTATCCTTATTAAATACAGATAGTGTTTACTAGTAACTATACATTATAATTCTGTTATATGTAATAAAAAAATCCCTCTTCAAAACCTTCAAAACAAACCACAGCATTACATCCTCTTAGCAACATTCTCGAATAAAAAAGAACATTTTTGCAGGCAAACACGAAAGTGCCCTGCTTCCAGACAAACTTTGGCCTCAATAATAGGAATTGATATCCCCTACTTGCAGGACATGTTATATTTGTTGTTAAATACTGTAGTTAGGTGTAGACATGTTGTTAAATACTGTAGTTAGGTGTAGACATGTTGTTAAATACTGTAGTTAGGTGTAGACATGTTGTTAAATACTGTAGTTAGGTGTAGACATGTTGTTAAATACTGTAGTTAGGTGTAGACATGTTGTTAAATACTGTAGTTAGGTGTAGACATGTTGTTAAATACTGTAGTTAGGTGTAGACATGTTGTTAAATACTGTAGTTAGGTGTAGACATGTTGTTCAACAGGATGGAGTATCTGAAGCAAACATGTCTGGAAACTCTACTGAAGTTGTATGTATATAGATACTACTTTGTATGATAAAAAGTGATTAAATGTCCATGTGAAGGAGGTAAATATAGAAAAAAAAAATTAACGACCGACTAAAAAACTAGCTGCTTTCACCCTTCACAGGGCTCTTCAGGTTATGTGAATGGTTATACAATGTATATACTACTTTGTATGTATATAGATACTACTGAGGTTGTATGTGTATAGATATTACTGAGGTTGTATGTATATAGATATTACTGAAGTTGTATGCATATAGATATTACTGAGGTTGTATGTATATAGATACTACAGAAGTTGTATGTATATAGATATTACTGAGGTTGTATGTGTATAGATATTACTGAAGTTGTATGTATATAGATATTACTGAAGTTGTATGTGTATAGGTACTACTGAAGTTGTATGTGTATAGATATTACTGAAGTTGTATGTATATATATACTACTGAGGTTGTATGTATATAGGTTGTATGTGTATAGATATTACTGAAGTTGTATGTGTATAGGTACTACTGAAGTTGTATGTGTATAGATATTACTGAAGTTGTATGTATATAGATATTACTGAGGTTGTATGTATATAGGTTGTATGTGTATAGATATTACTGAAGTTGTATGTGTATAGGTACTACTGAAGTTGTATGTGTATAGATATTACTGAAGTTGTATGTATATAGATATTACTGAGGTTGTATGTATATAGGTACTACTGAAGTTGTATGTATATAGATACTACTGAGGTTGTATGTATATAGATACTACTGAGGTTGTATGTATATAGATACTACTGAGGTTGTATGTATATAGATACTACTGAGGTTGTATGTATATAGATACTACTGAGGTTGTATGTATATAGATACTACTGAGGTTGTATGTATATAGATACTACTGAAGTTGTATGTATATAGATACTACTGAGGTTGTATGTATATAGATACTACTGAGGTTGTATGTATATAGATACTACTGAGGTTGTATGTATATAGATACTACTGAAGTTGTATGTATATAGATACTACTGAGGTTGTATGTATATAGATACTACTGAGGTTGTATGTATATAGATACTACTGAGGTTGTATGTATATAGATACTACTGAAGTTGTATGTATATAGGTAGTATGTGTATAGATATTACTGAAGTTGTATGTGTATAGGTACTACTGAAGTTGTATGTGTATAGATACTACTGAAGTTGTATGTATATAGATACTACTGAGGTTGTATGTATATAGATACTACTGAGGTTGTATGTATATAGATACTACTGAGGTTGTATGTATATAGATACTACTGAGGTTGTATGTATATAGATACTACTGAGGTTGTATGTATATAGATACTACTGAAGTTGTATGTATATAGATACTACTGAGGTTGTATGTATATAGATACTACTGAGGTTGTATGTATATAGATACTACTGAGGTTGTATGTATATAGATACTACTGAAGTTGTATGTATATAGATACTACTGAGGTTGTATGTATATAGATACTACTGAGGTTGTATGTATATAGATACTACTGAGGTTGTATGTATATAGATACTACTGAAGTTGTATGTATATAGATACTACTGAAGTTGTATGTGTATAGATACTACTGAGGTTGTATGTATATAGATACTACTGAAGTTGTATGTATATAGATACTACTGAGGTTGTATGTATATAGATACTACTGAGGTTGTATGTATATAGATACTACTGAGGTTGTATGTATATAGATACTACTGAAGTTGTATGTATATAGATATTGAATGTATAGATACTACTTCTGTTTTTAATGTCGGAGCCAATCAGAGGTCATAATGACCATATTTAACAGTCATCCTTTAAATATAAATTCATATCCCTTATTTTTCATTTCAACAATGTATCAACAACGCTGGCCCGATAGTAAACAAGCTATGACTGTTATTGCCACGTCCAATCAGAGACTATGGTGGCCATCTTGAATCCCAAAATGAAGAGTTGGCTATTTGATGTTAATTTAAATTCCTAAATTGTATGTTTCATTCCCAGAAAGATTTATAGTAATTAGTCACATAGTTTTCCTAAATATGTCTTGATAGAGCATGAAATTAGTAATGAAAAGAAAAAAAAAAGACAATAACTCTGGGGAAAAAATTTGAAACTAAAACAAAAAAATAATTTCCAACCATGCATAAAAAAGTTAAGTTGTAAAGGCTTGACATTTTAGGTGTTATATGGAAGAACTCATCAACAGCCAGACAGACAGATTGACAAGCTGATTCCAGTATACCTCCACTTAACTTCGTTGCTGAGGAATGGTAAATTATTAAGATTCTGAATTTAAACAAGAGGCCGAATGGGCCTGCATCGCTCACCTGGTATTAATCTCACACTTGTAATCTTAAAAGTGGACTAAAATACAGCTACAGGCAGAATATCAGTGTTTCATTCATAAGAACCAATTAAAATATTTAAACATATGACGCCTGTGACCTTGAATGTTGAACCAAGACATTAGGTTAAAAGTGGGTCAAGATCATTCATTTGAACAAACTTGTTAGTCCTTCATCTCAGCATGCTACAGGCCCAATATCAGTACCCTGGGCCTTTTGGTTATTGAGAAGTGGTTTGCAGATTTTACGACATTTGACCACATGTGACCTTGAAAATGGGTCAAGGTCATTCATTTGAACAAACTTAGTAGCCCTTCATCCCAGCATGCTACATGCTTAATATCAGTACCCTGGGCCTATTGGTTATTGAGAAGAAGTTGTTTGAAGATTTTAACATATTTGACCCCTGTGACCTTGACAGTGAATCAAGGTCATTCATTTGAACAAACTTGGTAGTCCTTCATCCCAGCATGCTACAGGCCAAATATCAGTACCCTGGGCCTTTTGGGTATTGAGAAGAAGTTGTTTGAAGATTTTAAGACATGTGACCTTGAAAGTTGGTCAAGGTCATTCATTTGAACAAACTTGGTAGCCTACATCCCAGCATGGTACAGGCCAAATATCAGTACCCTGGGCCTTTTGGTTATTGAGAAGAAGTTGTTTGAAAATTTTAAAATATTCGACCCCTGTGACCTTGAAAGTGGGTCAAGGTCATTCATTTGGACAAACTTGGTAGCCCTTCATCCCAGCATGCTACTGGCCAAATATCATCAGCCGAGGCCTCTTGGTTATTCAGAAGACCATGTTTAAAGTAAAATATTGACGACGTATGGACGACAAACGCAGCACCACGGCATAAGCTCACTTTGCCCTTTGGGCCAGGTGAGCTAAAAAAAGGTACTTATATCACCATTTACAAAACAATAAAACAAGAGGATATGTACAAAAGTTGGACAGGTGAGCAAGAAGACTTAAGGAAAGCAGTACTTGAAGGCTCTTATCAACTACCAATGAAAACATCAGTACTTGAAGGCTCTTACCAACTACCAATGAAAACATCAGTACTTGAAGACTCTTACCAACTACCAATGAAAACATCTTTAATACAATATACATTTATATACATATAGTTTTAAGATATATACATTTTAACATGTAACAAACATATCTCACACCTTCTATAAGTAATTGTTTTTAGGAACTGGACCATTTAATATAGAATACTATAGCTTGATATTAGGAATTGTTAACAGTAGTTAAAAATCCACTGTTATTGTTTAGAAGTATTGCCTACAGCATCAGCTATAGCTGTAGACTACTGCGACCTATGATCCCTGAACTTTGCCAGTTAACCCGGTCACGTTGAAGTGTGACGTCATATACAACCCACATGCTTACATAACAGTTAGGATTGACTTCAGTCATACTTTTAACATCACTCCTTGTGCTTTAGCTTGTATGTGATGCATGGGAAAGAGAATTTCAGAACTGTAAAAATCTACTTGCTAAATACAAGAACAAAATTATATACTATTGCCAATGGTAAGTACATTATTTAGCTCACTTAAACCTTAGAATTATATAGTTTCAACATACTGAAATTTAGTAAGAAAACTGTCTGCTGGCCGGGAAAGTGCATTGTAATGTTTTTCAACACCCCTGATATTATATATAACAATCTTCTTTCATTAATCATAATTCCTGTCCCAGAAATTGTAAGTTACTGGTTCATAGTTTCAGTTTATAGATACTGAACATATATGGACAATTGTTTACAGAAGCCAGTATCCATCTGCTGTGATTCCCTAGTTTTGGTAGCACTGTGAGGAAACCAGCAGACCTCAAAAAGTTGGTAGTAGTAGTACTATGTCAAAACCAATCAATCTGCTATGGCTAACACAGTTTTATGGGTGCAGTACCTGGGCAGCTCTCTGGACAAAGTTATTTTATCCATCAAGTTCAGACTTAGGTTTAATTGTAAAAGTTGTGATGAATTTTACAAAGTATGATCCTATAAAAAAAAGTATGACCCTATAAACAAAGTATGATTCTATAAACAAAGTATGATCCTATAAACAAAGTATGATCATATAAACAAAGTATGATCCCATAAACAAAGTATGATCCTATAAACAAAGTATGACCCTATAAACAATGTATGATCCTATAAACAAAGTATGATCCTATAAACAAAGTCCTATAAACAATGTATGACCCTATAAACAAAGTATGATCCTATAAACAAAGTATGACCCTATAAAAAGCTATTTGTCAAGCAGTTATGGTGTCTGTATGATTGACTGACTCTATAACTTGATTGCATCAACTTAAAAACACTACAAACATAGACCACACAGTTTCCCTGATAAACTGAGCTGGTCACATACCACACCCTGTATGGCAAAAAGAGAACCTGCAATCTATATATCAATGTGTGTAATAATCTACGGGAACATTGATGTTATCAATTATAACCAATGTCAGTCTCTTCTGATCAGATAGGATTGAATCTTAAACTGTCTCACAGATCACAAGCCATCTGATGATCTTGGTGAGAACAATCTCACAGATCACAAGCCATCTGATGATCTTGGTGAGAACAATGTAGTGAACTTTGATCTGCATATTCAAAAACATGCAGTGAAAAAGTATAACATTCATGGACATCATCATGATAAATGTATTATTTTTGCCATAAACAAATAATTCTATCTTCCGATACAGGTAATTATAGACGTTCTTGTCTGTAAAAATTGAGAAAATATATCTCTTGTAATGGGTATATATCAATATGAAAACACAATATCTGAAGAGTTCAATGTTCTTAGATACATTTGTAAGGAACATTTATTTCACAGTCCAAAGTCCTTTGTTTAACCTAGAACATACATGTAATTCACAATGAAGCCCATACATTAACACAGAGCAACATACTGGAGTTGTGGCATACAGGATGATATATTATCACATAGCAACACACTGGAGCTGTGACAAACAGGCCATACATGTGACATACAGACCCATACATTATCACATAGCAACACACTGGAGCTGTGACATACAGGCCCATACATTATCACATAGCAACATACTGGAGTTGTGACATATATAGGACCATATATTATCACATAGCAACATACTGGAGCTGTGACATACAGGCCTATACATTATCACATAGCAACATACTGGAGCTGTGACATACAGGCCCATACATTATCACATAGCAACATACTGGAGTTGTGACATATATAGGCCCATATATTATCACATAGCAACATACTGGAGCTGTGACAAATAGGCCCATACATTATCACATAGCAACATACTGGAGTTGTGACATACAGGCCCATACATTATCTCAGAGCAACATACTGGAGTTGTGGCATACAGGATGATATATTATCACATAGCAACACACTGGAGCTGTGACATACAGGCCCATACATTATCTCATAGCAACATACTGGAGTTGTGTTATACAGGCCCATATATTATCACATAGCAACATACTGGAGCTGTGACATACAGGCCCATACATTATCACATAGCAACATACTGGAGTTGTGACATACAGGATGATATATTATCACATAGCAACACACTGGAGTTGTGACATACAGGCCCATACATTATCACATAGCAACATACATACTGGAGTTGTGACATACAGGATGATACATTATCACATGGCAACATACTGGAGTTGTGTTATACAGGCCCATACATTATCAAATAGCAACAAACTGGAGCTGTGACATACAGGATGATACATTATCACATGGCAACATACTGGAGATGTGACATACAGGCCGATACAAAATCACATAGCAACATACTGGAGTTGTGACATACAGACCATACATTATCACATAGCAACATACTGGAGATTACTCCAACAATGTTAGAGGTTTTACACGGCGAAAAACTTTTGACAGGCGCCGCGTAACCTCTAACTGCCCATAGCTGATTTTCCCGATGCTGACGATCACATTTTCAAAGTTCGGATTAAGAAAGTGTATATCGTGTTTACATACATTTAAATGGTCAAAAGGGTCCAATAAATATTCCTTTCCATAAATCCATGATTATATGAGAAAAATTGAGTGTCAAAGACATAAATAATGAGTTTTTCCTCATTCGAAGCGAAGCAGACAGCATTTGCCATGATTTTTCTGGTAAATACAAAAATGGATTACATGTAATGTTTCACAAGCGGAATACAAACAAACTCTGTATCATTTCGTTCTGTTTAAAATCCCCCCTGCTATTTTGTATTAATCCAGAAGCCATGTTTAAAATGTAGGTCAGAGATGTGCTACAACGACATGGACATGTATTTTGAGTGTTCTATTCCGTAATATACTATATATTTGTGTCTGTGACATACATATGAGATCTATATTATATAAACCGTGAGTAGACATTGTTGTCATGACCTGTTACCCACTTAAGTGATTTTTTCAAGCCGATTTTGTTCCGCCCGGATTTCGGGCGGAAACTGCATCAAAGAATTAGTGCGTCGGAAATGAGAGGTCGCAGTCGGCAAAATCATATCCGATTGAAAAAAGGCCGACCAGCGGCCTCTCATGTTATGGGAGTAACTGGAGATGTGACATATAGGCCTATACATTATCACATAGCAACATACTGGAGCTGTGACATACAGGCCTATACATTATCACATAGCAACACACTATGGCTGTGACATATAGGCCCATACATTATCACATAGCAACATACTGGAGCTGTGACATACAGGCCTATACATTATCACATAGCAACACACTGGAGCTGTGACATATAGGCCCATACATTATCACATAGCAACATACTGGAGCTGTGACATACAGGCCTATACATTATCACATAGCAACACACTGGAGCTGTGACATATAGGCCCATACATTATCACATAGCAACATACTGGAGCTGTGACATATAGGCCCATACATTATCACATAGCAACATACTGGAGCTGTGACATACAGGCCTATACATTATCACATAGCAACACACTGGAGCTGTGACATATAGGCCCATACATTATCACATAGCAACATACTGGAGCTGTGACATATAGGCCCATACATTATCACATAGCAACATACTGGAGCTGTGACATACAGGCCTATACATTATCACATAGCAACACACTGGAGCTGTGACATATAGGCCCATACATTATCACATAGCAACATACTGGAGCTGTGACATATAGGCCCATACATTATCACATAGCAACATACTGGAGCTGTGACATACAGGCCTATACATTATCACATAGCAACACACTGGAGCTGTGACATATAGGCCCATACATTATCACATAGCAACATACTGGAGCTGTGACATATAGGCCCATACATTATCACATAGCAACATACTGGAGCTGTGACATACAGGCCTATACATTATCACATAGCAACACACTGGAGCTGTGACATATAGGCCCATACATTATCACATAGCAACATACTGGAGCTGTGACATACAGGCCTATACATTATCACATAGCAACACACTGGAGCTGTGACATACAGGCCCATACATTATCACATAGCAACATACTGGAGCTGTGACATATAGGCCCATACATTATCACATAGCAACACACTGGAGCTGTGACATACAGGATGATATAGTATCAAAACATCTTCTTACAATCCAAATGTCACAAACAAAACAGCAAATTAAAGAAGACTACTGGACGTTGTAATACACATTTCTGCTCCACCAGATCTCTGTTTGTAAACTACTAAAATCCCCAATTTTGTTGTTGGTGCAGACTATTCAAGGCAAGTAAATAGTTTTCTTGTTTTCAAGAGTGGTTGTCAATGATTACATCAACAGTAGTTCAAACATTTAAAATCACGCTGCTGTCAGTGTGTTACTTAAGTTTGACATAATTGATAGGGAAAAGTCCAGTTTGTCCTGTTTTCGTGTGTTTCCCTTTCCACCAAGAGTCCAGGTCTTTCTCCAGTACCTCAAGTATATCTCCCTTCGAAAACTTGAGCTCTTCCTCATCCGCGGGGTTGAAGTCATACAAACAGGTAACCTGTACAAATACACAAATTTTAAACTGTACAAACAGGTAACCTGTACAAATACACAAATTTTAAACTGTACAAACAGGTAACCTGTACAAATACACAAATTTTAAACTGTTTATAACGGTTCATCGTAGAGGATTTTCATACTGTAGAGATATTCTTAACAAGAATTTCTTTTTGTGATTGAGCTTCATATCACTTACCAAGGAATTCATAAAACATCATAATACTTGTGTTAATCTGTAAAACTCAATCTTTTAAACATGTGAAGATTGCAGCCATGAATCATGCTCCTAGCAAGTAGATTTTCACAAAGAACTGTAGAAAATCGTTACCATCAAATACATTTATAAATAATACCTGACTTGAAATTTGACAAAAACAGATCTAACAAATTCTATTATTCCTTGTTTAAATTTGAAACCATCAATAAAATTTGAGGGAATACTCATGACAAGGCAGAGCATGGCAAGGCAATCTATAGTCCCCCACCGGTAATGATTTCTATATTTAACAAACATAACACTTATGTCAGGAAGCATAGGTCACAGTGAGGATAAAATTGCCTACTTCTTGCACTCCGTCATCCCAAGATGTCCTTGTACACCAAATCAGGTTACACCAGGTGAAAAAGTACAGAAGAAATGCCCTGGACAAACTTTTTCAAAAGTTAAGGTCAAAGGTCAAGTCATAGGTCACAGTGACCTAATTCTTGCACTTTGCACTCTGTCATCTCAAGATGTCCTTGAACATCAAATCTAGCTAACTCCAGATGAAAAAGTACAGAAGATATGCCCTGGACAAACATTTTTAAAAGTGAGGTCAAAGGTCAAGTCATAGGTCACAGTGACCTAATTCTTGCACTCTGCCATCCCAAGAAGTCCTTGTATACCAAATCTGATTACTCAGGTGAAATCTGACAACTCCAGGTGAAATAGTACAGAAGTTATGCCCCGGACAATTTATTCTAAAGTTCAGGTCAAAGGTCAAGTTATAGGTCACAGTGACCTAATTCTTGCACTCTGCACTCTGTCATCTCAAAATGTCTTGTACACCAAATCTGGTTACTCCAAGTGAAATAGTACAGAAGATGTGTCCGGGCAAACTTCTTGGACGGAAGACTGGATGGATGGATAGAGTGCAAATCTATCCCTGGGAACCGATGGGGGACTGATTAAGGAATATTTGGTTGTTTACATGGCCTAAAGAAGGGAAGCGAGCCTCTCACAAATGAAGAGAGCTAAAAAGAAGAAGTTCATTTAAAGTTTGCTTGAGGCTAATTTCCTCTCCTTTGGCCATAAAACCAACCAAATACACATTGTTTCCATTTATACCACCATTTCCATGTCTACTTTCTTCTATATACAATCTTTGTACACAACTTTATGAATCACGCCATATTAAAACAAGTATACATTTTTTAAGACATGAATGTCTCCTTGGCCTTGTGATTGACCTATATCCTGATCCTGAAATATAAATTTATCTGAGATATCAACATCATTAACTAATCTGAGTTCACCACAAATGTAAATCTTAGAGAAATCAAGGACACATAGCTACCTTTTCCACTACCTTTTCAGGTTTCTGAAATGACAAAAAACAGATTGTAAGATTTGATAATATCATAATTTTTTTCTGATTTTTTTCTTCATCCTTCTACTGTTTATTTGTATTTCTCCTGATTTAAAAGCCAACATCTGGAAATTCATCAGTTTACTGGTTTATAGGTAAATGTATTCGTCAAATATTTTTTTTTAAGAATGTAAGTTTGATCAGCTAGATGTTAGACAGTAAAAGTGGTTTAAGGTAACGGTTGGACAGTAGCAGATGTTCTGGTTAGAGATTGGACAGTACCAGGTGTTCTGGTTAGAGATTGGACAGTACCAGATGTTCTGGGTAGAGATAGGACAGTACCAGGTGTTCTGGGTAGAGATTGGACAGCAGCAGATGTTCTGGGTAGAGATAGGACAGTACCAGGTGTTCTGGGTAGAGATTGGACAGCAGCAGATGTTCTGGGTAGAGATAGGACAGTACCAGATGTTCTGGGTAGAGATTGGACAGTACCAGGTGTTCTGGGTAGAGATTGTACAGTACCAGATGTTCTGGGTAGAGATAGGACAGTACCAGATGTTCTGGGTAGAGATTGTACAGTCCCAGATGTTCTGGGTAGAGCTTATGTAGTAGTCTTTAAGTGATCATTATGGAGTAGTCTATAAGTGATCATTATGGAGTAGTCTATAAGTGATCCTTATGTAGTAGTCTATAAGTGATCATTATGTAGTAGTCAATAAGTGATCCTTATGTAGTAGTGTATAAGTGATCATTATGTAGTAGTTTATAAGTGATCATTATGTAGTAGTCTATAAGTGATCATTATGTAGTAGTCAATAAGTGATCATTATGTAGTAGTATATAAGTGATCATTATGTAGTAGTCTTCAAGTGATCATTATGCAGTAGTCTATAAGTGATCATTATGTAGTAGTCTATAAGTGATCATTATGTAGAAGTCTATAAGTGATCATAGCAGATGTTCTGGGTAGAGATAGGACAGTACCAGATGTTCTGGGTAGAGATTGTACAGTACCAGGTGTTCTGGGTAGAGATTGTACAGTACCAGATGTTCTGGGTAGAGATAGGACAGTACCAGGTGTTCTGGGTAGAGATAGGACAGTACCAGATGTTCTGGGTAGAGATTGGACAGTACCAGGTGTTCCGGGTAGAGATTGTACAGTACCAGATGTTCTGGGTAGAGATAGGACAGTACCAGATGTTCTGGGTAGAGATTGGACAGTACCAGGTGTTCTGGGTAGAGATTGTAAAGTACCAGATGTTCTGGGTAGAGATAGGACAGTACCAGGTGTTCTGGGTAGAGATAGGACAGTACCAGATGTTCTGGGTAGAGATTGGACAGTACCAGGTGTTCCGGGTAGAGATTGTACAGTACCAGATGTTCTGGGTAGAGATAGGACAGTACCAGGTGTTCTGGGTAGAGATTGGACAGCAGCAGATGTTCTGGGTAGAGATAGGACAGTACCAGGTGTTCTGGGTAGAGATAGGACAGTACCAGATGTTCTGGGTAGAGATTGTACAGTACCAGGTGTTCTGGGTAGAGATTGTACAGTCCCAGATGTTCTGGGTAGAGCTTATGTAGTAGTCTTTAAGTGATCATTATGGAGTAGTCTATAAGTGATCATTATGTAGTAGTCTATATGTGATCATTATGTAGTAGTCTATAAGTGATCATATGTAGTAGTCTATAAGTGATCATTATGTAGTATATAAGTGATCATTATGTAGTAGTCTATAAGTGATCCTTATGTACTAGTCTATAAGTGATCATTATGTAGAAGTCTATAAGTGATCATTATGTAGTAGTCTATAAGCGATCATTATGTAGTAGTTTATAAGTGATCATTATGTAGAAGTCTATAAGTGATCATTATGTAGTAGTCTATAAGCGATCATTATGTAGTAGTTTATAAGTGATCATTATGTAGAAGTCTATAAGTGATCAGTCTGTAGTAGTCTATAAGTGATCATTATGTAGTAGTTTATAAGTGATCATTATGTAGAAGTCTATAAGTGATCATTATGTAGTAGTGTATAAGTGATCCTTATGTAGTAGTTTATAAGTGATCATTATGTAGAAGTCTATAAGTGATCAGTCTGTAGTAGTCTATAAGTGATCATTATGTAGTAGTTATAAGTGATCATTATGTAGTAGTTTATAAGTGATGATTATGTAGTAGTCTATAAGTGATCATTATGTAGAATTCTATAAGTGATCATTATGTAGTAGTCTATAAGCGATCATTATGTAGTAGTTTATAAGTGATCATTATGTAGAAGTCTATAAGTGATCATAGCAGATGTTCTGGGTAGAGATAGGACAGTACCAGATGTTCTGGGTAGAGATTGGACAGTACCAGGTGTTCTGGGTAGAGATTGTACAGTCCCAGATGTTCTGGGTAGAGCTTATGTAGTAGTCTTTAAGTGATCATTATGGAGTAGTCTATAAGTGATCATTATGGAGTAGTCTATAAGTGATCATTATGGAGTAGTCTATAAGTGATCATTATGGAGTAGTCTATAAGTGATCATTATGTAGTAGTGTATAAGTGATCATTATGTAGTAGTCTATAATTGATCATTATGTTGTAGTGTATAAGTGATCATTATGTAGTAGTCTATAAGTGATCATTATGTAGTAGTCTGTAAGTGATCATTATGTAGAAGTTTATAAGTGATCATTATGAAGTAGTCTATAAGTGATCATTATGTAGTAGTCGATAAGTGATCATTATGTAGTAGTTTATAAGTGATCATTATGTAGAAGTCTATAAGTGATCATTATGTAGAAGTCTATAAGTGATCATTATGTCGTAGTCTATAAGTGATCCTTATGTAGTAGTTTATAAGTGATTATTATGTAGTAGTCTATAAGTGATCATTATGTAGAAGTCTATAAGTGATCATTATGTAGTAGTCTATATGTGATCATTATGTAGTAGTCTATAAGTGATCATTATGTAGAAGTCTATAAGTGATCATTATGTAGAAGTCTATAAGTGATCATTATGTAGTAGTCTATATGTGATCATTATGTAGTAGTCTATAAGTGATCCTTATGTAGTAGTCTATAAGTGATCATTATGTAGTAGTCTGTAAGTGATCATTATGTAGAAGTTTATAAGTGATCATTATGTAGTAGTCTATAAGTGATCCTTATGTAGTAGTCTATAAGTGATCCTTATGTAGTAGTCTATAAGTGATCCTTATGTAGTAGTCTATAAGTGATCCTTATGTAGTAGTCTATAAGTGATCATTATGTAGTAGTCGATAAGTGATCATTATGTAGTAGTTTATAAGTGATCCTTATGTAGTAGTTTATAAGTGATCATTATGTAGAAGTGTATAAGTGATCATTATGTAGAAGTTTATAAGTGATCATTATGAAGTAGTCTATAAGTGATCATTATGTAGTAGTCTATAAGTGACCATTATGTTGTAGTGTATAAGTGATCATTATGAAGTAGTCTATAAGTGATCATTATGTAGTAGTTATAAGTGATCATTATGTAGTAGTTTATAAGTGATCATTATGTAGAAGTCTATAAGTGATCATTATGTAGTAGTCTATATGTGATCATTATGTAGTAGTCTATAAGTGATCATTATGTAGAAGTCTATAAGTGATCATTATGTAGTAGTCTATAAGTGATCCTTATGTAGTAGTCTATAAGTGATCCTTATGTAGTAGTCTATAAGTGATCCTTATGTAGTAGTCTATAAGTGATCCTTATGTAGTAGTCTATAAGTGATCATTATGTAGTAGTCGATAAGTGATCATTATGTAGTAGTTTATAAGTGATCCTTATGTAGTAGTTTATAAGTGATCATTATGTAGAAGGGTATAAGTGATCATTATGTAGTAGTCTGTAAGTGATCATTATGTAGAAGTTTATAAGTGATCATTATGAAGTAGTCTATAAGTGATCATTATGTAGTAGTCGATAAGTGATCATTATGTAGTAGTTTATAAGTGATCCTTATGTAGTAGTTTATAAGTGATCATTATGTAGAAGTGTATAAGTGATCATTATGTAGTAGTCTGTAAGTGATCATTATGTAGAAGTTTATAAGTGATCATTATGTAGAAGTCTGTAAGTGATCATTATAGGTATAGTAATAGTCATATGTAACAGATCAATAGCTTACCTGTACTTCCTGTGTTTGTTGCCCATCCTATAAAATAATGGAGTTACTATTAACTAGGAACAACATCATACAATTATATAGATATTGTGCTGCATATCATATGTTTTCATAGTGATTTGTTTTGAATGACTTGAAATAAAATATCCCAGATAAATGTAATTTAATAAATATATTTGAAAGACAAGAATGTCAAATTACCCAATGGTTGAAAAATACACTTTTCCATACAATAAGATACTTACAAAGATAAATTCATAAATAATTGGAGAAGCGATGTTTTTAATTCACCTAAAGGGACCAATTACAGAATCTATAAACAGGACTTAGTTAGATAGTGTAAGAAAAATACCTGCTAGATCTTCCTCCAAGACTAGCAAAATTAAAGTTTATTGTATATTTAAAATTTGCTGTGTTAAATTTCCGATTAAATGTGGAAGATGGAATAACATTCCAAGAGAAGATAGAAAATGTATTCTTTACAACCTAAATGAAATTGGAGAAGAATATCATTATTTGTTTAATTGTAATGATCACCAAATACTGCAAAACAGAAGAAAATTTATGCCTAGATATTATTTTAAAAGATTTAGTACTTTCAAGTTCAATACATGATTATTTAATTATGTCAACAACGTAGAATTAATTTCACTAAATTAACACCATGATATGTATGTATGAATTCTCTACAATGTGACCAGTTTGTGAGAATATAACTTGTCATTGTCATATTAAAAACTAACTACATTGACTGTTTTGGCTTTCCTTCAGGCCTCAGTCACATTACCTTCACATATTTGACTTTTTAATGATAAATTCAGTCATTTTACCTCCAAATATCTGATATGTCAACTGAATTTTGTGTGACTGTACATACCTTTGGTGCGTCTTTCAATAGAATGGTTTCTGTACGGCTTACAGAGCAGGTTTTGTGGTGTTCTATAAGCTTGTTGATGGAGGTGAACTTCACAACCCACAAAAAGAATTTGCCAGATCCATCTCGTAAAATTTTGAAATGCTGAATTTTACTTTTAAATCTGAAATGATATACAGGTAATATATAAAATTCATTAAGAATTTGTGTATTTTCTTTCAATAAAGTATTCCAAAAAGAAAAAAAGAAAAAAATCAACCGGTTACCTGCCCTGCCCTTTTGCATATTGCTTCATGCATACCCCAATTTTGTTGATGTCATCATTTTTTGGGTAGTGAATGTAATCACATAAGTCTGCAATGATCTTAGTGGAAGTGAGTCTTAGTAAAAGTATGCATATCCCATGCAAAACCTGTTGTGATTCAAAAATGTAACAGAAACAAACATCAAAACCATTCTGTAAGCATTTTCTATTGATACATTGCGGCTTTTTGGACTGTAGCAGTACCACAAAATCTACTGTGTGTGCTATAAGGCACAGACACTGGTCACAATCTACAGTGTGTGCTATAAGGCACAGACACTGGTCACAATCTACTGTGTGTGCTATAAGGCACAGACACTGGTCACATAATGGTAACATTAACACTTATGACGACAGGGTATGTTATCATTGTAAGGGAATGGATGTGTCTGCAATCTGACTCTCTCGGTAAAGTTAATGACTCAGTATTTTTGACAAAAGGGTAAATCAAGTTACTGTTTAGTTTTGCTCTAATTCATTTTTATTTTATATAACATATTTTGCAACTAACCAAAATTTTTTTCTTTGATAATTCATCGAAATACGTTTTCTACATTGGGAAATAAATAGCACAGTACATATATATATACAGTAATACTTAAGTAACATGCAGTGCAACAAATTGAATACAATACTGTGTCGCTCACCTGGATATTTAAGCAATCATGGCAAAATATTCTCCAAATAAGATCCCAGGGATAGGGCCAGACCCCAAGGCCAATCCTTGTAGATATCTGTATTTGATTTTTCATGCCCAGCAATTTTATGTATGGTTATTGGGTGGAGATCTCAACTGCTTCAAAGTTGTGACTCAGAAACTAGGTCCCCAGGGTTATGGCCGGACCCCAGGGTCAATTTTAATATCATGACTGCATTTGTCTTTTTATGCCAAGCAATTGTATTTATAGTTTTGGGCTCGGGATCTCAACTGTTTCTTCAAGCATGTGTGCATTCGTCTCTTTATACTCAGCAATTGTATATATGGTTATAGGGTGGGAATCTCAACTTTTTCAAAGTTGTGACTCAGAAACTAGGTCCCTACGGGTGTGGCCAGACCCAAGGGTCAATGCTAATGCCCAGCAATTGTATATTTAGTTTTGGGATGGAGATCTCAACTGTTTCAAAGTTATGACCTAGGCACTTAGTCTCCAAGGGTGGGGCCGTACCCCAGAGCCATCCTGGAAGCATATGTGCATTCATCTCTTTATACTCAGCAATTGTATACTATGGTTATATGGTGGGGATATGAACCATTTTCTAGTTATAAAAATATTTTTTGCCCCACCCCTTAACCCTGTGGTGGGGGGTCAGTCTGCCCATTTGTACAGTTGTTAATCCCCACCACCTAGGGATGCTTCCAACAAAATATTGGTGATATCCATTGCTTAGTTCCAGAGAAACAGTCGCTTATAGCAATACAGCAAAAAAAAACTTTTTAGTCCCACCCCTCATTCCTCTGTGGGGTCTGCCCCACCAATTGTATAATTTTGGTTCTTCAGAAGAAGTCATTTGAAGTGTTTGACACATTTGACCCCTGAGACCTTGAAAGTACAGTAGGTCAAGGTCATTTTCATTCTCAAATTTTGTCGGGCTCTTTCCCAGGAAACCAACAACCAAATATGAAGATTTTATACCTTTTAGTTCTTAGGAGGAAGACGTTTGAAGTGTTTGACACATTTTAACCCCGAGACCTTGAATCATTCTCAAACTTTGTCGGGCTCTATCCCAGAAAGCCACCAGCCAAATATGAAGATTCTATACCTTTCAGTTCTTCAGGAGAAGTTGTTTGACAAATTTGACCCCTGTGACCTTGAAAGTAGGTCAAGGTCCTTTTCATTCTCAAACTTTGTCTGGCTCTATTCCAGGAAGCTACCAGCCAAATATGAAGATTCTATACCTTTCAGTTCTTCAGAAGAAGTCGTTTGAAGTGTTTGACATATTTGACCCCTGTGACCTTAAAAGTAGGTCAAGGTCATTTTAGTTCTCAAACTTTGTCAGGCTCCTACCAACAATGCTTTCAGCCAAATATTACAACTCTAGGCCTGTTCGTTCTTCTTCAGAAGTTGTTTAAAGGAAAACTTGAAAACTCTCAAAATTCAAGACCGCCTTAACATTTAACCCCTATTTCTGCCTTTTGGCACCCGACTATGTTACTCTTGTAAGGAGTCAAACCTTCCATTTTTTCTTATGTAAAATCACATTGGCCCAAGGATGGTTCAAGATAAATTATATTTAAAACTTTTCATCCATTAAGGAAGTCTTTTCAAGATTATGATATGTCACAGTTCCCTTCTAGGGCACTGCACTAGTTTCTCAAGAGGTCACCTTCTTTGTTTAAACAACATTGATCCCCTTTGGCCAAGGAATGCTCTATAACAAATTTAAACCTGGAGTCATTCTGGACAACATTATAAATAAAAAGACAGAAAATGGATTCCACATCAGGCATAAGTTCACTTGCTCTTGAGGTCATTACGCTAAAATTATGAGAGAAAAAAATATGACAGGCAATGATGAGGAGAAAAAGAATATATGTTGAAGTTAAACTATGGTGATATAACTTTATGTCAGAAAATATTAGATAAAGTTTCATCTCGCAACTACAAAATGCACCAGTATTTTGATTACCTGACTGATAAAGAAAAGTCTCCAGGTGAACTTTCACTATCCCTTAAAAGAAAAGCTCCATCTGGAAGATTTCCCTTCAAAAGTTGGTCTTCTGCTTGCTTTCTTGAGATTCTCCCTGCATACCAACTGGCACAACGAGCAAAATAAGATTTAACTTAAAAGATGAAAATACAAACAAAAAATATAACTTTACCATAAAGTGTTATATTTCTATATAAAATACAGTAAACTCCCCAATGAGAGAGTGGGTGACCCTGAAATCACATTGGGATCTTCCATCTTCGAGGCTCTTTAGAAGAAGTTGTTTAATTTTTTGACAAATTTGATCCATGTGACCTTAAAGTAGGTCAAAGTCATTTTTTCACAAACTTTGTCAGGCTCCATCCAAGGAAGCTACTAGTGATGATGAATGAAATGATTATTGAATTCAGGAACATCAGTTTTTTTTCTTATCATTTCTGATAATGAAATCATTAAATTATTGAAGAAATATTGAGCATTGCACAAACAGAACGCAGCTTTCACATGTAGGTATTAGAGCCGACTCTATTCCATCAAATAGACCGATTCCAGACTGAATTATTATCCGATTTATGTTTATCATAATAAAACAATTCAAATTCATCATAATTGTAAAAAAAATCAAATTCATTCTAATAAAACAAATTGATTTGATGATAATAAAAAAAACTCAATTTGATCATTCATACTAAAAATATTCAAATTTAATTCACCATAATAAAAAATTATCAACACTGTTCAAATTGATTGTTATAATACAATTCCAATGGATCATAATACCAGGTAAATAATTCAAATTGATGATAATAAAACAATTCAAATTCATCATAATTGTAATACAATTCAAATTCATTCTAATAAAAAAAATAGATTCATAATAAATATTCAAAATCACCAAAATAATAAATTATTAATACAGTTGATCATTATAATACAATTGAAATTGATAATAATAAAACAATTCAACTTTGAAAATTATAACACTAAGCTCACTTGTGTGGCAGCATCTTAACACGATTCATTGGAACCATTCCGAATCGTTCCGATGGATTATCCGGATGCAAAGCTTTCCACCAGTTCTCATCAGATTGTAGATCCACTATCTATAGGAAGGTAGGAATAAAAACACCAGAGTATTACAAAACAAAATAGTAATACAAACAAACTAAAACACTAAGTCCTGTTTTCAGGACAGATTTAACATTAACCAGGGTACAGATTTAACATTAACCAGGGTACAGATTTAACATTAAC
>NW_018407176.1:451530-457147 GCF_002113885.1 Mizuhopecten yessoensis | reverse complement strand
TAGGGTACAGATTTAACATTAACTAGGGTACAGATTTAACATTAACCAGGGTATCGATTTAACATTAACAAGGGTATCGATTTAACATTAATTAGGGTACAGATTTAACATTAACTAGGGTACAGATTTAACATTAACTAGGGTATCGATTTAACATTAACTAGGGTACAGATTTAACATTAACTAGGGTATAGATTTAACAATAACTAGGGTACAGATCTAACATTAACCAGGGTATCGATTTAACATTAACTAGGGTTACAGATTTAACATTAACTAGGGTACAGATTTAACATTAAACATTAACTAGGGTATACATTTAATATTAACTAGGGTATAGATTTAATCTTTACTAGGCTATAGATTTAACATTAACTAGGGTATAGATTTAACATTAACTAGGGTATAGATTTAATATTTACCAGGGTATAGATTTAACATTAACTAGGGAATACATTTAACATTAACTAGCTATATATAGGGTATAGATTTAAAATTAATTAGGGTATAAATTTAATATTAACCAGGGTATAGATTTAACATTAACTAGGGTACAGATTTTATCTTTACTAGGTTATAGATTTAACATTAACTAGCGTAAAGATTTAACATTAACAAGGGTACATGGGTACAGATTTAACATTAACTAGGTTATAGATTTAACATTAACTAGCGTAAAGATTTAACATTAACTAGGGTACATGGGTACAGATTTAACATTAACTAGGGTATATATTTAACATTAACTAGGATATATTTAACAATAACTAGGGTACAGATTTAACATTAACTAGGGTATAGATTTAACATTAACTAGGGTATTGATTTAACATTAACTAGGGTACAGATTTAACATTAAACATTAACTAGGGTATACATTTAACATTAACTAGGGTATAGATTTTATCTTTACTAGGTTATGGAGTTAACATTAACTAGGGTATAGATTTTAACATTAACTAGGGTATATATTTAATATATACCAGGGTATAGATTTAACATTAAATAGGGTATAAATTTACATTAACTAGGGTATAGATTTAATATTTACCAGGGTATAGATTTAACATTAAGTAGGGTACAGATTTAACATTAAACATTAACTAGGGTATACATTTAACATCAACTAGGGAATACATTTAACATTAACTAGCTATATATAGGATATAGATTTAAAATTGATTAGGGTATAGATTTAATATTAACCAGGGTTTAGATTTAACATTAACTAGGGTATAGATTTAACAATAACTAGGGAATACATTTAACATTAACTAGGGTATACATTTAGCATTAACTACGAAATAGATTTAACATTAACCAGGGTATAGATTTAACATTAACTAGGGAATACATTTAACATTAACTAGGGTATATATTTAACATTAATCAGGGTAGAGAGTTAACATTTAACTAGGGTATAGATTTAACAGTAAAAAGGGTATAGATTTAACATTAACTAGGGTATAGATTTAACATTAACTAGGGTATAGATTTAACATTAACTAGGGTATAGATTTAACATTAACCAGGGTTTAGATTTAACATTAACTAGGGAATACATTTAACATTAACTAGGGTATATATTTAACATTAACCAGGGTAGAGATTTAACATTAACTAGGGTATAGATTTAACAGTAACAAGGGTATAGATTTAATATTTACTAGGGAATAGATTTAACATTAACCAGGGTAGAGATTTAACATTAACTAGGGTATAGATTTAATATTAACCAGGGTATAGATTTAATATTAACCAGAGTATATTTTAACATTTACTAGGGTATAGTTTTAACATTTACTAGGGTATAGATTTAACATTAACTAGGGTATAGATTTAACATTAACTAGGGTATAGATTTAACATTAACAAGGGTATAGATTTAACATTAACCAGGGTATAGATTTAACATTAACCAGGATAGAGATTTACCATTAACTAGGGTATAGATTTAACATTAACTAGGGTATATATTTAACATTAACTAGGGTACAGATTTAGCATTAACCAGGATATAGATTTATCATTAACTAGGTCATAGATTTAACATTAACTAGGGTATAGATTTAATATTAACCAGAGTATATTTTAACATTTACTAGGGTACAGATTTAGCATTAACCAGGGTATAGATTTGACATTAACTAAGGTATAGATTTAATCTTTACTAGGTTATAGATTGAACATTAACTAGTGTATAGATTTAACATTAACTAGTGTATAGATTTAACATTTACCAGAGTATAGATTTAACTTAAATTAGGGTATAGATTTAACATTAACTAGGGAAGAGATTTAACATCAACTAGGTATAGATTTAACATTAACTAGGGTACATATTTAACATTTACCAGGATATAGATTTAACATTGACTAGGGTATAGATTTAACTTAAATTAGGGTATAGATTTAACATTAACTAGGGAAGAGATTTAACATTAACTAGGGTATAGATTTAACATTAACTAGGGTACATATTTAACATTAACCAGGATATAGATTTAACATTAACTAGGGAAAAGATTTAACATTAACTAGGGAAGAGATTTAACATTAACCAGGGAAGAGATTTAACATTAGCTAGGGAAGATATTTAACATTAACTAGGGAAGAGAATTTAACATTAACTAGGGTGTAGATTTAACATTAACTAGGGTGTAGATTTAACATTAACTAGGGTTACAGATTTAACATTAACTAGGGTGTAGATTTAACATTAACTAGGGAAGAGATTTAACATTAACTAGGGTTGTTGTTTATGGGAACTAAGGATCACGTTACAGTTGTGTGACTGCACAATGCATAAAAACTACCATGCACACCATTTGCTGATTTAACAATTGACTACCCTGTTGTGCAATAAAATGGGTTCATTTGATTTGGTAATGTTAACTTGATTTATAATATAGAGTAAAAAATCTGCAAGGCTCATGTGAAATAAGGAATTTCATACCTCCTACCACAGTTAATAAGATACAAGAAGCCCAGAGGGCATGTATCACTCACCTGGATATTTGAGCAATCATGGGAAAATATTCTTAATGAAAGTACTTTTGCAAATATTTCCATATATTAAGTCTCCTTGGTTTAAGCATGTTCCAGACTAAATGAAACTTGATACTACTCTATCCCAGCATGCTAATGGACAAATATCACCAATGGTCTCCTGGTATTAAAGAAGAGGTTTATAAAGATATTTGCATATTTGACCCCTGTGACCGTGTAAGAAGGTCAAGGTAATTTATTTGAGAAAACTTTATATCACTCTGACCGAGGTACCTGGCCAGGTATTATAACTCTGGGCCTCCTGGCTAATCTGAAGAAGTTGTTTCAAAGTTTTTACATAGTTGACCCCTGTGACCTTGAATGTAGGTCAAGGTCATTTATTTGAGGAATTGTATATTACTCTGTCCCAGGTACCTTCTACCCAAGTTTCAGTACTCTGAATGTCTTTGTTATCTTGAACAAGATGTTTAAAAGTTTTAAACACATTTGACCTTTGTGATCTTTAAAGTACAGTGTAGGTCAAAGTCATTTATTTGTGGCAATTTATAGCATTCTGCCCCATGTATCTACTGGCCAAGTATTATTACTCTGGGACTCTTGGTTATTCTAAAGAAGTTGTTGAAAGGTTTTTACATATTTGAGTTCTGTGACCTTGAAGCAGATCAAGGTCATTTATCTAGGTAAATTTTTTATCACTCTGTCTCAAGTAATAGGTACCTACTTGCCAAATATCATTGCTCTTAGCCTCATGGTTATTCAAAAGTTTTTTAACACATTTTTACCCTTGTGACCTCGAAAGTAGGTCAAGGACATTTATTTGAGGAAATGTATATTACTCTGTCCCAGGTATCTACTGCCCAAGTTTCAGTATTCTGGGCCTCTTGGTTATTCTGAAGAAGATAATTAAAGGTTTCAAATACATTTGACCCTTGTGATCTTTTAAGTAGTTCAAAGTCATTTATTTGAAGAAACTTAATAGCACTTCATGCGTGGTACCTACTAGCCAAGTATTATTATTCTGGGCCTCCTGGTTATTTGGAAAAGTTGCTCAAATGTACATATTTGACCCTTGTGGCCTTGAAAGTAGGTCATGGTCTTTTATTTGAGGAAATTTATAGCACTCTGTCCCAGATACCCACTGACGAAATATTATTACTCTGTGCCTCTTGTTTGTTCAGAAGAAGATGTTTAAAGGTTTATGACACAGTTGACCCTTGTGATCTTTAAAGTAGGTCAAGGTCATTTATTTGAGGAAACTTTATAGCACTTCATGCCAGGTATCTACTGGCCAAATATAAGTACTCTGGGAAGTTGCTTAAAGGTTTTGACATACTTAACCCCTGTGACCTTGAAAGTAAGTCAAGGTCATTTATTTTAGGAATCTTAATAGCACTCTGTCCCAGGTACCTTCTGACACATATTATTAATCTGGGCTTCCTTGTTATTCAGAAGATGTTTAAAGGTTTAAAACACATTTGACCTTTGTGATCTCTAAAGTAGGTCAAGGTCATTAATTTGAGAAAACGTTAAAGCACTTCATACAAGGTACCTACTGGATTAGTATTGGTACTCTGGGCCTCCCGTTTATTGAGAAGAAGTTGTTGAAAGTTGTTTTTTTACATATTTAACCCCTGTGACCTTGAAAGTAGGTAAAAGTCCTTAATTTGAGGAAACATTATAGCACTCTGTCCCATGTACCTATTGGTCAAATATCATGGCCCTAGGTCCTCCAATTCATAAGAAGTCGTTCAAAGAAAATGTTGACAGAAACCGGACAACACACCATACCATAAGCTCAACTGGCACCTTGTGCCAGGTGAGCTTACAAGAAATGTCCCTTTTACCAGCTAGTAACAGGTTACTCTGTATCTGTATGTTTATGAACAAGAGTTTTATTTACACACGTGTTGATTAAGGTCGCTTCTAAATAACTTTGGACAAAATAGATAAGCATATACTGTATGTAGCAGAGCTGGACTGGGTCAATTATCGACGACCAGGTAGCTCAATTGGTAGAGCATCTGTCAAGAGTTTGAATCAAAAAGTATGAAAGTGGAGGCCTTAAAATGATTAACATCAATAATTTCATATCTAGTTTGAAGTCCATTTAGATACGAAGATTACTGAAAAATAATGGGAAAAGCTGGATACACATTTTTGAAGCAGAGCACTTTCCAGTAGAAAATATATCGGATATGGGAATTGATTTTATTAAAAATTTTAAGACTAGTAATATGTTTTGGAAGGATGTTTTTAAGGCATGGGTAAATGTTTCAGAAGTAACACATGTAAAATCTATTAAGCAGTTCTTAACTCTCCCAATCTGGTATAACCCACTTTTTGGTATTGGCAAAAAGTCTTTTTTTGTCCGAAAATGGTTCGATCGGGGTGTTAAAAATGTTTGTGATCTATTAGAGCAAAATAATGTTTTTTTAACTTTTGTAAATTTTAAACTGAAATACAATATAAACTCTGGAAACTTCTTGATTTATCATAGTATATGCCAGTCTATTAGGCAATGTTGTGAACAATTAAATTATAACTTAACTGCAGAAACAACTTTGGAGAGGCCCTTCATACCAAGTCATATTTATATTATCATAAAGAA
>NW_018407176.1:442252-450592 GCF_002113885.1 Mizuhopecten yessoensis | reverse complement strand
AAAAAATTTTAAAAAAAAAAAAAAAAAAAAAAAGTTTGAAGGATCCTGTGTTCGGACCCCAGTAAGGCTGTCACACTTCTCTTTCTCCCGATACAAAATTAAGGAGCTGAGTCAAGTCTGGATTGTAAATAGTAGTGTCTTCCGGTTGAAGACTAAGAAAAAGGAGGGAGGAATGAAGCAAAACTAACCTAATACCAAGAATGACTAATTTAGCTTTGTCAGTGATCAATTCACCTGTAATATAAGCAAGATTGCTAAATCTGGGATCCGACGACCTAGTAAAATGACCACATCCAGAGAATGGGTGATTGTGACATAACCGGTCATAATTATCACGCCTGGAGCAGTCTAGATTGACAGGAAAATATTATTTCTTAAATTTGATGCATGATTTATTATAAATCATGTCTGTTAACTTCATGAAACATCAAAAAACGATTGATAGTTCATGCCCTTATGCTATCCTATCAGACACCCCTGGACAGCTGGCTTACTGTCAGAAATTGGAATGAAAACAATCTCTCACTTTTGTGATTTTGTGAATTTTCTAAATTTGGTGGTTTCTAAATTGTTGAGCCAGTGTCTGACCATCTGAAATTTGACCGTGGATATATAGAACAGTCTCATGTCAGAGGTTGTATTATCACCAGCTGCATGAATGTGCAGTCTTGGCCGCCCTTAAAACGAACCCCGTGTATACTCTATATATCTATAGTTTTTAATTGAATATTAAACAATGAATAGTGAGGATAACAAGAAACACTTGCAAAAACATAGAAAACGTTGTTTTTCATTTTACTTTATTCTCTATCTGAGTAATAAATGTGTTACTGCAAATGGGTAACTGGTTCCTAAATGCAGGTGTATTACCCATAGGCATATGCGCCGTTGTGCCCAATCTGGTAAGTACGGCCACAAAGAGAAGAGGCATTCTTGGATTTGTGTCTATTGTGATCATGACGACCAGCAACTAGACATGGAAACGTGGCATTCTTCACTCTCTACATCGAAACCACTTCGATATATGTAGATTACCTGATGTAATGATAGGCCTGGTTGTTTTCCTTGTTTCAGGAAGTCGGAATATTGACATGATTCGTATAAAGCGCACTGAAGTTTTTAGGGTTGATCGGAGCAAACGTCAACATTAAGGAAGAATATTCATTGTACTTACAAGTAGCATATCTTTATCCTTAAAACCCATTTCATCGTCATTACTTGGTTCGAAGTCATATATAGCCTTAGCTTCCATCTTGGAAGGGATGAGACTCAAAGCCGGAAGTAAACTGTATGAAACTAAGGGAGATAATCGATAAAAAGCCCGAGTTATGTATGATCTTGACATGTTTCTTGATATTTATCATGTTTTCATTCCTTTTAAAATATTTTAAGACGAAACTAACAATAGTGACTCGTTTAACCACAAGGCCAGACAACTGATGCAAGCCACAACACGGACTGGGTGTTAGAAAGGCAAACCGAAAGTAGAAGTCCTTCGTCGTTTCTCGGCTTTGAATGTTTCGTACCACCGACAATCCGTAACAGTCAACCCGTAAATTTATCTTGGTACGGGTTGACTGTGACGGATTGCTGGTGGTATTGAACAACTGGGTCCCGTACTAACAGGTTCCATAACCTTACTTAGTTTCTTCTGATTTTGGGGGGAAAATATTTTTATCAGCCCAGCAGATCGTGACGTCACGCGATACCCAAGTGTGGAATTGCTGTGTTGAAAATTGTTTCTTCTTAGATTTCTCATGTGGTAAAAATGTCCATATTGCTCCTCATTATCTTTCTTGTATTCTTCAGCTGTTCGTGTCCGTTTTTATCGTACAAGTACCGATTTTTACTTCAGTGCAGATTATTTGAATGCTGAAAGTCATCTTGTTCCACCTTATTATGACTACTGCAGAAGTAGATTCGACCAAATCCATCATACAGTCTTTAGTCATTACAAACGAAACCTAGTTGATAGTCCCATGTGTATACTTCTTATCAGTCTGCTGAAACAACAGAACACTTCCTTCTCTTCTGTCCAAAATACCAACAATTAAGAATATACAATTTGCTTTTGAAGGTTTTCGATAATTACATATTTTCATGCAATTTAATCGTTGATAACTTGTCTTTTATTGATATTTTTATTTGTATCTTGTAATTTCTTACTTTATTTCTATGTTTTGTTCATTTTACCTCTTATAACTTTCTCCCTGAACAAAACCACTATTGTGGCGTTTTTAACAAATTATACTCAAAGATTAACACCGTAAATACGTCATGTATAATGTAAATGATTTAATAATCTTTGCTATCTTCTTCATCGGATACAGTGGGAAATGTCTCGACATTTCGGCAGATCTGTCGGAGATACATTGACTGCATCAAGCACGCCCACACCGAGTGTATAGTGGTATTTGACCGTTGTTCGTCCGAAAACACCCCGTTTAGGACGACGAAAGACATTTTCTTTGCAAACAATACAAATAAAGAAAATGTTATCATTCTGTTGAGGAAATAGATGTCCGAAAGTGGAATTGATACAAAAAAGGCAATGTCTGATGCAGATGTTCAACATTGTCAAAGCCAACCGTATGTTTGTGAAAAGACACCGACTTACTTGTGCTGCTTCTCTTCCATCTAGATTTGGCATACATTCAGCCGCTGTACTTCAGATCAGATCATGATTCCAGAGGGAAAATCAAGATGTGGGACGTACGAAAGACTAAAACTGTTATTGGACACGATATTTGTGGGGTTCTGTCAGTTATCCACGCAATAAGCGGCTGTGATACCACTTCTAGGATGTTCGGAATCAGTAAAGCTGCAACGCTAAAGTAGTATTCTTGAAGTCACAATCACCTGACTTTTTTAAAGCAAAGTACGAAAGTACAAGTGATTAAGTCTGGAGAACATTTGGTTTACTGCTGTATACGACGGAGTGATTCATGAAGGTCTGGTGAAGAATCTTAACATAATTACATTATATTGTATCAAAGTATCATAATACATTTCGCTGGGTATTGGGACATTATGGAATACCAGGTAATGAAAATGCATATCGTGTCGCGAAAGCAGCACTATTACTACCACCTGAAGATTTTAAACTTCATTTTACTGATTTTAAACCACTTAATTAAAACATTTATACGACCACAGGAAATAACAATTGGAATGAATGCGTCGATAACAAAATAGATCCTATTTAACCTGAACTCAGTGAATGGCAACAGTCCTTGCTACAGGGAGAGGCGCCGAGACGAGGTTGTCATTGCCCGTCTCCGGATTGGTCACTGAAACGTGAAGACCAGCCTCAATGCATAGCGTATCAGGAACCATTTACAGTATAACACTTGCTATTAGATTATGTCGACCTTCAGTCAACACGAGAACATTTCTATAATAACATTACATGTCTCTTTTTGAAAACATAATTGCTTTTCAATTTTTGGCTATCTGAAAGCTGCTGGTCTTTTAAATACAATTTGAGTCACCATAGCTACTTTCAATATTCAAATTGACGTTTATTTGTTACCTTTAAGTTTTTTATGTTTTTATTTTGCATTTGCCTTTGTCCATTGGTGGCCCTTATGACCTATCCTGTGTTGAACGGCCGTTGAACATTTAGTACTAAAAAGATCTGGACCTGCTAAGATATCGGAAGTTTAACAAACACATTTTAAACATGTGTTTAGATACACACGATGGTCACTTTGACTGTCGTTAGTTTCTAGCATGGGGACATCCATATGGTTATTTTTCGAGTTCAAATAGCATCAGAAAACGTACATATTTCAGACTGAAAGTTGATTTTTTTGGTTACGTTGTTAAAATATGGCGCGTGCGAGGACTATGCGTTCTGTTTCGGAATGTAGGAATAAATTAAATACTTATATTCATTGAAATTTCAAAACCCATTAAAAATGCTAAAATGGTGACACACATGTTCATTTCAAGTGTAAGATATTGTTAAATTCAAGTCGTGATCCGTTTTTGGTACTGACATTTGCAAAAACCGGAAACGCTAATCGGTGACGTCAGAGTGTTCTATAAATATATCACGTGAGCCCCGGGTGCTAAGTTGGTAAGGTCAGCTACAACCATACATGAATATAATTCTTTCTCTGGATTTACAATGAATGCATTAAATGACGGTTTGGTGATCCATTTTGGGAACTGTCATTCTGAAACCTTTATCTCTTGGAACCGGCATAAGTCATCTCGTCCATACTGATATACGATATATTGTCTGAAAACTAATGTTACTATTCGACTTCGAGATACATTTATTTAAAAACGTTTTACGAGTGTTCAATAATTACTATATAGAACTTTCAGTTAATTCAGGACTCTGATAAAACAAATCTGATTTAATGTCATAATTATAAGTCAATTCGTCCCAATTATTACTATTTTAAACACGATAACATGTTATGTTATATTATGTTAATTCCATTTTATGATATCATAAATTCATTTAATGATATCATAAAATCGATTTAATGATATCACATTTTGTGAATAAATACCAAAACGGGGCCCATACAGTTCTCTATTGTTTTTAATTACTCGTTGTACAGTTGTTGTCTTGGTTTTGGTTTTGTTCCTGACATGTTTAATTATACAATTAATTGTACAATTATGGACTTCAGGTGAGGTCTATCCCTGATTTATGAACCTGGTCTGAACAATTTTCACAGAGGCCGAAGGAGAACTGCTGTACCGTCCTGTTGTATAATAGAGTCATAGCAAACAACGACAAAAGACAACGCTTCATGGGTTTGACAGTGTTTATAAGAAATACAAAAATATGATTCGTTTCTTGTTTACATTATCTCCTCTTTCTATTCATAGAACGAGGTCTGTAACATATTTACAGACTCGTCACATGACGTCATTCCTCCAATCAGGGCTGGGAATTAACACCAATCATATATTAAAATTACAGCAGGTTGTTGTAAACCCCTGGATGTCGGAGTATTCAGGGGTCGAAATGGATCGAATTTGTTGTAAACCTCATTGACATATAAAGTCCTTGACATGTGTCCATATGCAAAATATACTCCGACCAGTTTTCATTGTGTCATGGAATTTCTCTTCCAAATAAACACATAAATTTCAACAAAATGCCATACTGTCTAATAACGAGAGGCCCAGAGGGCTTGTATTGCTCACCTGGATATGCTTAAAGTCATTGATATGAGGTAAAGATAAAGCACTCCATGGTAGGTACTGTTTAAGTGCATATGAAATTTCAGAAAAAAATCATGCAGTACTTCTGGAGATATAACAAGAACAAACTTTAAACAGACCCCCACCCTCTGCCCCCAGGGGTGGGGGGGTAGGGGGGGGGGTCACACCCACCATTTACACAAAATTGAGTCCCCTTGGCCCACGGATGCTCCAAACCTTGCAATATTCAATAAGTTTATATTTGTGTTCGAAATTATATATTTGTATTCAATAATTGTAAAAATATGTGCAATATTCAAAATTGTTATTCAATAATTGTGAATATATGTGCAATATTTAGGGCTTTTCACCAACTGGTGAAAAGACCTATTGTTTTTGTTATGTTTCTTATTCTTCTTATTCTTCTTCCCATTATTATTTTTCTTCCGTACTTTGCGGAGTCCTAATCTTTTGATTGGTAAAAGATAGGTTTATAGTCTTTAAAGCAAATTGTAGGAAAAGGTCTGAAGCTGATCAAGCAACATTTTGAAGTAGGTCAAAAATCCAATATGGCCACCATGACGTCATACCTCAAAATCTAAAAATGGCCATAACTCAAAAACGGTTTAATTTATAGAAATGATGCAATAATATTATATGTAGATAATGTTCAGGGCTAACTTTTTTCATGACATGTTAATTCAAAATATTTCTAATAAAAAAGCTCGCTGTTGGGTCAAAGGTCACCATTTTTTAAAAACATTCATTTTTCATTTTTTTTGAAAAATCGATGATCGATGTAGAATGCAATTCCGATGAATTTGATGTATTTAGTATTTCTGTAACATTTACCGTTAACGTTGTACGCCATTTTGAATATTTCCTTTGATCTTTTAAAAAATTTGCATAATATGAATGACAAATATTTGGTTTATTTGTTATGAAAAGGTTTTCTCAAATGTCCTCTAACATTTAAAAAAAAAAATCAACTTCATTGAAAAATAAAAATGGCCGCCATGACGTCATACCTCAAAATCTTAAAATGGCTATTTTACTCAAACACGGTTGAATTTACAGCCTTTAAGCACTGTCATCATTTGTAGATAACGTTCAGGGCTAACTTTTTTCCCATTGCATATTATTACTTAAAAGGTCAAATGAAAAAGTTCGCTGTTGGGTCAAAGGTCACAATTTAAAAAAAAAAAATCATTTTTTATTTTTTTAAAGAATTCTTCCATAGATCGATAAAGAATGGTATTCCGATGAATTCGATGTCTTTAGTTTTTCTGTAACATTTACCGTTAACGTTGTACGCCATTTTGAATATTTCCTTTAATCTTTTAAAATGCTGACGATATGTTAAAACTTCAACGATCTTCTTCTCCAATTCTGTCATTGCAATATTAACCACAACTATTACATGTATTCCTCTAGCGGCCCTTACAAACTTATGTTACTTTTTAGAGCCATTAATAATCCAAGATGGCCGCCACGAACTCTGATTGGTTAACAGCCTATACCAAAAGATTTAGTTAACGATATCAAACACGAGGTTGATCTTTGGATATCATATAGAGATAGCCAAGGGCAAACTTTTTCTTTCATACTGTTTTGACAAAAAATGTCAACTTCCGGTTTTCGGCAGGGGTCAAAGTTAAAATGCACTATATTGGGTACCAACCTTAAAACATCTTCTTCTTAAGTTCAACATGGTCTAGAGTCTTAATATTTAATAATAAAGATTCTGAGATGTCAGGGTCTCAGGTTTGAAAAATTGGTTGACATTGATCAACTATCAAGGTCAAAATCAAGGTCACAAACTTCATATGTGCTATTTCAAGATAATGACTTCAAAAAACTTCTTCTAAAGTTCTACAAGGCCTAGAGTCCTACTATTTGATACATTAACATGGTCAGATTATTGACTATCAAGTTTGAAAAAATGATTGACCTTGAATGACTTTCAAGGTCACAGAGGTCATATGTGTAAAAAATATTGAAACCACCATTTCTGAATAACCAATTATTCCAGGGTAACGATGTTTGTCAAAGAAGCATGCTTGAATGAAGGGCTTTAAAGTGTGTGCAAATGAATGACCTTGACCTACTCTAAATATAATTTCAAAGGTGAAAGTCAAAAACCGTTTTCATTATTGTGCGATTGTCAAGTGCTTTCAGGACACTCAGTACTTTGATTTGTACCAAGACATCTAATACACGCTGGTAATACTACATCGATTACTACGCACTCTCAATCTTAAAAATATGGACAGTTTACATCTCTACTGCGGTGGGTAAACATCAGCCTTTCTTTGGCGTGGCAAACCCAACCGATATAGACACAAAGATAGTTTCAATTAATCGTCCTCACGTACATAGTGGACGGACTATATTTTACGGACTACATTCCCATACAACTAAGCCCATTGGCTGCCTATATTTATCCAGTCCTTCTCTGACGTCATTTCGCACTCGGGGAATCCCCAACTACTCAGCCAGCTACTGTAGACTTGCGCAGGTTATTATTAGAATGCCAAATCAGTACTTACAGTGAAAAGCCCGTCAAATTGTTAGCCAACAATTTCTAGTTTATATTTGTATTCAATAATTATAAAGACTACTGACTGTCTATCATTGATATATTCCACTGGATTCTGGTCTGGTGTTATTTTGTTCAGTATTACTTCATTTTCCTGTGGCATTGATTAACCAACCACAACGTTAAGCAGTTGCAGCCTAGTTTATGAGGTCAATGCATGCATGGTCGTTCTAATTCTAATTTTATCTTAATTAAAAACACCTTTTAATGTTCCATGTCATATAGGTGGAATTAGCTGCCAACTCTTGTTATTTATTGCTATTTCTCAAGATGTACTGGATGAATCTTTCTCATATTTCATATGTACACATTCTTGGCTGTACAACTCATCCTGCTGCGTTCAGCTGAATTTGATGAAATGTAACAGATGTAGTCAACCTAATCTTTAGTTGTGCACCTGCTATCACTATTTGGATTGGGTTATTTTCTCATGCCCTTTTATTTTAAAATATTGTTAACACTACTCTTTCCAAAATATTGCACCAATATGAGTGATGCTTGCTACGCAGGACCGTTACAATGTGGGACTTTTTATATAATGTAAAATGATAGTGACTTCCACTTGTTATAGA
>NW_018407176.1:438444-441786 GCF_002113885.1 Mizuhopecten yessoensis | reverse complement strand
AAAAAAACAATTGTAGCAATTTCTCTGTTTAATATATCATTAGGGCATTGCTTTCCTATTACTAATTAATTATGATTGACTTTTTAATATGAGCATTGTATAGCTAAAAATATCAATTAAATATTTATATGTAATTGAAACATACATGGAATTATCTCCCCTATACCATCTGCTATATATATATATATGTCTATGCTACCTATTATATATGATTTGCATCAATATTTTCTTACAAACCATTTCATTCATCTTTGTCTTTGTCATGTCAACCAAAGGAGAGAACTTATATAGGCCTAGCCTGCTGTTCAATCCTATTGTTTACTCAATAAAAAAAGATGAAATATCAAAAAAAAATAAAAAAAAATGTTCGATGTCATATAGGTGGAATTAGCTGCCAACTCTTGTTATTTATTGCTATTTCTCAAGATGTACTGGATGAATCTTTCTCATATTTCATATGTACACATTCTTGGCTGTACAACTCATCCTGCTGCGTTCAGCTGAATTTGATGAAATGTAACAGATGTAGTCAACCTAATCTTTAGTTGTGCACCTGCTATCACTATTTGGATTGGGTTATTTTCTCATGCCCTTTTATTTTAAAATATTGTTAACACTACTCTTTCCAAAATATTGCACCAATATGAGTGATGCTTGCTACGCAGGACCGTTACAATGTGGGACTTTTTATATAATGTAAAATGATAGTGACTTCCACTTGTTATAGAGTTATGCCCCCTTATTTAAAAAATAAAGCCTGCCATACTCCTTGAGGTAAACCTATTTTAATTGAACTCGGTTTGCAAAACCCTTATACCGAAGGGATGTGAATGATGCATATAAATTGGAGCTACATGTTCCTCCCTTATTTATAGAGTTATGCCCCTTCATTTCCTTTTTATTTGAGAGAACTATTTCTACAGTCCTTCACACAAGCAGGGATATAAGTCTGCAAATCTGGCAACAGTTCTAGCAATTCAGGGCTAGAAATTGATTTTCAAAATCGCTAGTTAGTCGGGCTAGTAGTTAACAATTTTAATGATAGTCCAGGTGTAAATTCAACTTATCCAATAGTATAAACATAAAAAGTTATACCAAAGTTTTAATATTCAATCAGGCTAGCAGGTTTTAGAACCAATAGTCCAGCTGATCATCACGTCCTCAATACCAAAACTCCTCTTATCATTTTCATTCGTCACATTGTTAGTATTTTCTTTTTTAGGCGTTATGATTTTTCCTGTCCACATCCAATCAGCCTGAGGGTCTCTCCAACTGTGGTAATGAACACCTGGACCTGGTGTGTCAGCATGTAGCACTACAGACAAGATAACACTTGTATGGAAAGATGAAGGAAATGAAGTTCAAAAAACCTCTCCATCTTTGATAAGCAAGGAAGGAAAAGGTTGGAAATAAATATGCACTCCTGGAGAAAGAAACATCAGCTGAACATTGGCCTAGGGCTTCCATGAGTAACTTATTGGGGCTTATTCAACAGCATCATGCTAATAACATTCCCAACATGATGTGCCTGTCTCATTGTAAACTTGCACTTGGTGTTTATACCACAGTTGTGAACATGCTTTTTCAAATCCATAATCAAACCTTAACTTCCTTACGAAATAGACTGGGTCTTGGAAAAACAAGGTACATGAATACTTATGAGGGTGAGTTTTAGACCTCAACAATCTAAGTTTAACAGTGTGCTGAGACTTTGGAGAGGAAACAAGCAAAGGAGGCTACAAACTTATGGCTGTCAAGTATTGTTTTGGGACAGTTTGTCAATTCAAAATAAAGGACTGAACAAGATAAAAATTCCAAACAAGTTTAGTTGTTTATGATTTAATTGATGTGACCTATGACAATATGTGACACACAGAACAAATAGCTGACTCATTAAATTAATTACTTTCAGATGAAGTGGATCTCAGGACTTCTCATTATGAATTCTTGGATTAATTACTTCATGTCATAGTGGTACAATCTCAAATAATGTTCATAATAGCATCAAAAATAATGCTTATTGAAACATGTCCCTATTATACCTGACAATCAAAAATAATGCTTAATTAATAAATAAATATACAACATTTGATATAGCGCCCTATCTAGCTAACATAAGCCACTCTAAAGCGCTTTACAGTATATAGATATACAATTTTATACAGTCAATACAATTAGCATATATATTAATCAATACAATATTGAGGAATTCGCAGGAGCTGCCTTATCAGGCGCTAACTACTAGTACTATGCCACCTGGCTAATATATCCCTATGTGTGTATGCCTGTGTGTGTGGGCTAAAGATGTATCGTGTTCTGTTTGTATTGGGACCGTGCTTCTAACGGCATCATTTACAGTGCCACCTCACTTGAATGCTACAGCACTGATACTGCAACACCAACCCCAGACCATTTTGTACTCCACCTGGGTTGTTGGAGTTGTGTGGGCAGGAGAAAAACACTTTCTCTGAATATTCCATGCGTAAGGCGACTTCAGGGATCGAACCCTGGCTGCCTGCTTGGAAGGCCGGAGTGTTAACCACTCGATCAATCCGCCCAAAAGCACTTCAGTCATCACCAAGGACTTTCAGAAAAGCATGTATAAAGAGATAAATCTGTTTTCTGGAGGTCTCAAATCAGAAAACTTGATGTAACGTAGGAAACCAGTGGTCGAATTTTGTCTGCTACCATTATGAAACTGAATGTTCTGTCAACAGCCTTCTCTGAAATGGAAAAAAATATAAAAGTTTTTGAATGCAGGATACTCTAAAGCTTAAACTCAATATTCCTTTGGGCCTACATTGAATTTTGCAATTTTGGTTTATGTTGAACCCTATCAAGCTTATAGTTTAACTGGATAAAGTTTTTGAATTCCCTTCTGTTGCTTCATCGCACAGCCCAGACCTTATTTGAACAAATTCACTAGTGACTACTAAATTCTGACTATCCTCGTAATATGGTAGTATAACCCAACCATGCTGACTATAGACGTACAATGCTGACTATAAACCAACAATGCTGACTTTTTACTGAAATTCACTTTAATTTACCACGGTTGGGTTATACTCAGCATTGTCGTTTAAAAGTCAGAACGGTTGGAATTAAAGTCAGCACGGTCCGATAAAAGTCAGCACGGTCGGATTAAAGTCAGCATAAAGATTTTACCTGTGTTCATTGATCCGCGCGCGAGCTCCACACGGCCAGTGCTAGACAGCAGCAGGGGGTTTCACACCTCCTGTAGGCCGCAAGCGTCAGCTCTGATCGCGGCATTTCTTTACCTTTGAACCGCCTATAGACATCAGTTTCCTTCCGTACACGGCCATTCTTTACCCGCTGTGCTTA
>NW_018407176.1:419883-433511 GCF_002113885.1 Mizuhopecten yessoensis | reverse complement strand
GCGGCCTACAGGAGGTGTGAAACCCCCTGCTGCTGTCTAGCACTGGCCGTGTGGAGCTCGCGCGCGGATCAATGAACACAGGTAAAATCTTTATGCTGACTTTAATCCGACCGTGCTGACTTTTATCGGACCGTGCTGACTTTAATCCAACCGTTCTGACTTTTAAACGACAATGCTGAGTATAACCCAACCGTGGTAAATTAAAGTGAATTTCAGTAAAAAGTCAGCATTGTTGGTTTATAGTCAGCATTGTACGAGCATAGTCAGCATGGTTGGGTTATACTACCATATTACGAGGATAGTCAGAATTTAGTAGTCTTTAGGACTTCATGCATGCCAATTATTGATCCCCTGGATCTCATAATATAGAAAGGAGACGAAGGATTTTCAAACTGCATTATAGCCTGGGTTGAATGAAGCTTGACCACTAGTCCGAATTATTCTGACGTTTTATCAACCTTTTTCATATCGGTCTGTCGTCGATTAACGTCAGAACTCAGGCCCTCTATAATATGCGGGAAATATGCGCCCCGCGCCCGGAGCGCACTTCAAACTGATATTTTAGAAACAAATCGACACTTTCACACACATGTCGCACTTGTATTGAAAGATCTATTCTTTATGCAATAGGTGGTATCAATAACATGTTTCAAAAAGATATTACGATAAGTGTTTTCCAACGTTTTCTATACCAACCCATGTTTTTAATGGAAATTAGGCCATGAGCAATGTCACATGACTCGACGAGATCTCGCGTTACCGAAGGTATTTCTCAACGTTATGACGTAGGCCGGCGAGATTTTAGTCACGTGGCATTAGAAGGCGGGGCTATCAAAAAACTAGAGTAAAACAGAGCAGGGACACGTCAGGCGCGGATTTAGGGGGGTGGGGGGGCACACCCGCCCCCCCCCTTTTTGGCGGCGGACTGACCTTTTCCGGGCCGGCCCGAAATGGTCTGATCGGCCGGGAATGGGAACATATTATTATTTTAAAACGCATCAAATAATGCACGGAGCTTGCACAAAAAAATCTGGGGCTATGCCCCACACATCCCATACGGCATCTTATCAAATATTGTGGGTTTCCGTTATCTGATATTTTTAATATATTTTCTTTATTAAAACAATATTTGTTGGCATCGCTACGCTCGTCTACTTTGTATCTTGACCCTAAAGTGTGTTTTTTTATTTTACCACCTCCGCAAAACCCCAAGTTGCAACTTGCAACGCTCGGCGGAAATATACTAGCATAAGTTGCATAAATATATTATTGACCGCTCGTTATAGATGATCTGAAAATTAATTGTAACCTTCCTAACCGCCCGGGCGATATTAATCATATCATTATACCTTTTCACATCCAATCGAGAGTTCGAGCCCCAGCCACCTTGTTGAAAGGCAAAATGTGTTATCCATTGCGCCACCGACCACACAAGGACTATTGGTTATTCAAAAGATGTCAAAACATATTTCATCCAAAAAAAGGGTATACGCCCCTACATCCGCCACAAATATCCGTCTCCTGGCCTAATACTGGATGCAATTAAAAATCTATATCCATTATTGCAATAAAGTCATAATATTTATAGCGTAAATATAAGCGCGAGTTCGGGGACCCTCTTCACAGGAGCTTGTTAGGCTAATTAGCCTTAGGTTGCTATGTCCCATATCAGCATAGCATGTGTGTATTTTACACATTTTAATGTGGTCTGTCAATCAACTATAGTTGTCCATCCACAGGTATGTACCTCTCAAATTAAATAAGGGAGGGTCTACTATACATGCATGTAGACCCCTCCCCCATTAATCCCCAGTTAACAAGTGAGAGGTAGATACCATAAGATATTGCTGTTACTGTAAGTAACGAATTATCTATGTATTTACTTCTTTAGCATATGAGCGACAATTGGTCAGTCATTATTGATAATTTAGGCATACGCACCAGGCTTAAAGTGATACATGAAGGTCATAGTTGTATAGTGTAGACTCTAACAAATTTCATTTCGTTTGTCTGAAGTGTAAATGAAGCATTTTAGGATCGAGATTGTGTTTTAGTTTTCCAAATAAGCATAACTTCATTAGAACTCGACATAAAATAATATGCTACTTATTGCATGCTTTTTATGCAGAAATATTTTTGTCATATGTTACTTTCATAAAAGCAACAAATAGAAAAATTAATGGTTTCCCGTCGACTATCATAAGTATTTCACTAGTTCAGAAGAATGTACCGATATTTTCACTCATACAAACATATTCTGTCTTACTCGTGAAATATTAGAGAGGTAAGCAACGTTTATAGTCTCCGGTATTGAACAAGCTTAGCTAAAGATGACAGTACCCAAAATGGATCACCAAACCATCATTTTCTTCATTCATTGAACAAGAGGCCCAGAGGGCCTGTATCGCTCACCTGGAAATTTGAGCAATCATTGGAAATTATTCTGAATAAAAAATATTTTACAAATATTTCCATGAGTCTCCCTGTCTGAAGAATGTTTCAGAGTAAACAGAATTTAAAACATATACCATCCCAGCATGCTAATGGTCAAATATCATCACCCAGAGCCTCCTGGTATTGCAAGTCGTTTAAAAGATATTTACATATTTGACCTGTGTGACCTTGAAAGTAGGTCAAGCTAATTTATTTGAGAAAATGTTATATCCCTTTATGCCAGTATCAGTATCAGTACTCTGGCCCTCCTGGTTAATTAGTAGAAGATGTTCAAAGGTTTTTGATCACATTTGACCCTGTGACCTTGAAAGTAGGTCAAAGACATTTATTTTAGGACATTTTATCATTTTATAGCATTTCATGCCAGGTACCTTCATGCCAACTATTATTACTCTGGGCCTCCTGGTTATTCAGAAGAAGTTGTTTAAAGGTTTTTACATATTTAACCCCTGTAACCTTGAGAGTAGGTCAAGGTCATTTATTTGAGGGACTTTATAGCACGCTGTCCAATGTACCTACTGGCCAAATATAACTCCGTGCTTAGTGAGCTAAAAATCACCAGATTGATTAAATAAGTTTATGTTTGTATCAAAAGAAAAATATCGTTGGGTGTTCTTACCAACGAAATAAACACCCAGAGCTCACGTGAGATATTTATAGATCACTCCGACGTCACCAATTAGCGTTTCGGTGGTGTTTTTTTTGCATTGTCAGTACCCAAAACGGATCACGGCTTGAATTTTGAAATATGTTTTCGCTTCAAATGCACATTTCTTTATCAATATTTTAACGTTTTATGATGATCTTTGGGCCAGGTGAGCTAAAAAAAACTATATTTTGAGTTTGAAATACGTCTTCTGATGCTATTTGAACTAAAAGGGGTGGGTGGGGGTGTTCCAAGATGGCTCCTCCTTTGATTTCAATTTTCTTTTGTGAGGTGTAGAGCTAAACCTTATCATAACAAAAACACCCATTAAAATTCAAATGAGTACTTAGTTCGTTTTTCGTAGAAGCATAAAAATTAAATTCTCAAAAAGCCGGAGTTTTCCCCAAAAAGACGAGTATTGTCAAACTAGCAACGCACTGAAGGATAATTTATGATGCAAGCAAAACTAGGGATCATTTACTGCAGTATACATATAAAAAATCTCTTGCTTTGGTTAGTTATCAGATATATACAGACAAATCAACAGCCAGAAGCCATCTCAAGCAATGATATGTTCCAGAAAAAATGTGTTCATCTTAGAATAAAATTATCTTATAACCTTTGTAAACCAAACATATTTTGACTATAGAAGGACTAGGTCCTGAACTACAAGTAACAAAAATATCGATCCAAAATATGTGGTGGAACATATTCAAAGAAGGGATCAAATGGCTATATGGTCTATACATCAAAATTCATGACTATATGTATAGTCTAATCATTATGATTGAAAACTGACAGAAAAGAAGTAAACAATTGTTCCAGTTTGGATGGAATGAGTATTAAATCAACAGAGAAAATGTTTAAAAAAGATTTGATGTTTGATTCCTTTTCAAGATGACCACCAAAACATTCATTCTACTGCCCAATCAGTTGTCAGATTCATAGACAACTATCAATGGAATTCAGAGATTGTGTGATTGTTTGTTACTTTGTTTATATATGTATATATTAAAGTTAGACGCCGTATTAACAGCTGATGACATTTACAGAAAATATTTTGCAAGATGCAAGAGTATGAAATGTGTTCGAATGGCAGACTTGGAAAAAAGAAGGATGGAAATAAATTACAAGGTTTTGAGCTCATACTGATGCTGATTTGCTAGCAAACTGTGGTAGTGAATATATACAATTATGCAAGAATAAATGTTAAAACCAATTTTGGAGAGATGTTTTTAGATCATGGTATAAATACAGTCTGCGAAAGGACAACTTAGGAACGGATGAGTTACTCTTGAAAATACCACTTTGGTATAACAACAACATATGTATAAGGGGAAAAACATTTTTTTACAGGGATTGGTACAAGAAAGGCGTGGTTAACATATATGATGTTTTAAAAGATGCTTCTGCAGGTTCTTTTTATTCCCTTAACGAGTTTTCACTTAAATATCAGATTGTGACAAATTTTCTACAGTACCACAGCTTCACATCTTCAATAAAGGGGTTTATCTCAGCTTATGATTTAACAAAGTCCAACATAGTTGCCCCCTTTATACCAGTAAACATACAACCTTTTTTCAAGTATGCCAGAGGTTCGAAAATGTTTTATAATGATTTGATTAGGAATAATGCAATACCAACTGGTAAAATTAAATGGAACCAAATCTTTGATGATATTATTGATACAGAGTTGGCAAAACGTTTCAAAATTCCTTTCCAAGCTACAAAAAATACAAAGCTTCAGTGGTTTTAGTTCCGAGTGGTTCATCACATCCTGACAACAAATTCTTTCTTTTATAAAATTTGCCTGGTTACCTATCCTCTTTGTATTTTATGTAATTCTGAAAGAGAAACTATCACAGAATTTACTACAAAGTTTTGAAATGCTATTACAAGCATTACTTATTCCTTTTTCAATAAACAAAAAATCTTTTCTCTTTGGATTGCTATCTTTTAATCCTCCTGTCAACAGGATTGATAATGAAATTATCATTATTATCAAGCAGCACATATACAGAATGAGGTGTTTACACAATTCTATTAAAGACAAGTTCAAAAATATATTGCAACTGGTAAGGGCGACTATGCGAAGGAAATATTTGATATAGAATGGCGTAAATGGAAATGGTTAATTGATTTATAACATAGTGTTTACTCTTGGGTTTTTTTTCTTGTAAATTACTAGTATTAGTACCAGTGTTATTGTTGTTTATATATCAAGTACTGAAGTAGGCTTCTCCCAGCCTTTGACAAAGCTGAAAATATAATGTCTTGTCTACCTCCTAACCTTTTCTTCCACTTTGTTTCTATATTACATTATTTTTTTTCTCTTTTTTATTTCCTTTTCTTTAAACGTCTTTAATTCTTCCTACTTTTTCTTGTCTGTCCAGTCAATAAAGTGCAATATACATTCATGTAAATCTGACCTTACTTATCACTGCAGGTGTACAATAGACATGTAAATCTGACCTTACTTATCACTGCAGGTATACAATAGACATGTAAATCTGACCTTACTTATCACTACAGGTATACAATAGACATGTAAATCTGACCTTACTTATCACTGCAGGTATACAATAGACATGTAAATCTGACCTTACTTATCACTGCAGGTATACAATAGACATGTAAATCTGACCTTACTTATCACTGCAGGTATACAATAGACATGTAAATCTGACCTTACTTATCACTGCAGGTATACAATAGACATGTAAATCTGACCTTACTTATCACTGCAGGTATACAATAGACATGTAAATCTGACCTTACTTATCACTGCAGGTATACAATAGACATGTAAATCTGACCTTACTTATCACTGCAGGTATACAATAGACATGTAAATCTGACCTTACTTATCACTGCAGGTATACAATAGACATGTAAATCTGACCTTACTTATCACTGCAGGTATACAATAGACATGTAAATCTGACCTTACTTATCACTGCAGGTATACAATAGACATGTAAATCTGACCTTACTTATCACTGCAGGTATACAATAGACATGTAAATCTGACCTTACTTATCACTGCAGGTATACAATAGACATGTAAATCTGACCTTACTTATCACTGCAGGTATACAATAGACATGTAAATCTGACCTTACTTATCACTGCAGGTATACAATAGACATGTAAATCTGACCTTACTTATCACTGCAGGTATACAATAGACATGTAAATCTGACCTTACTTATCACTGCAGGTATACAATAGACATGTAAATCTGACCTTACTTATCACTGCAGGTATACAATAGACATGTAAATCTGACCTTACTTATCACTGCAGGTATACAATAGACATGTAAATCTGACCTTACTTATCACTGCAGGTATACAATAGACATGTAAATCTGACCTTACTTATCACTGCAGGTATACAATAGACATGTAAATCTGACCTTACTTATCACTGCAGGTATACAATAGACATGTAAATCTGACCTTACTTATCACTGCAGGTATACAATAGACATGTAAATCTGACCTTACTTATCACTGCAGGTATACAATAGACATGTAAATCTGACCTTACTTATCACTGCAGGTATACAATAGACATGTAAATCTGACCTTACTTATCACTGCAGGTATACAATAGACATGTAAATCTGACCTTACTTATCACTACAGGTATACAATAGACAATTCATTGTTTATTTGTTTTGTTACTGCTCCCTCCACTTTATGTGTATGATGTCAGGATGTGAGCGTCATGTGACATGTGAAAGGTGATCAAAATATAATGTGGAGGAGAGTATGGATGACATGCGGTAATGAATGATGCTAATGAGGATGTGATGAAATCATGCCTTGTATATTTTTTCTTGTTTTCTTGAAAATAACAGTGAGGATGATGATCACATGTACATGATGCGAGTATTTATGGTAATGACCAGTGTTTGATTATGACGATACACTGACATTATGTTGAATCGAAAATGAAAGGAAGTACATGTATATTGAATGATATTATTGTGATATTACTTTGATGATGATGATGATGATGATGATGATGATGATGCATTGTATGTAATATGATGAGATGTTGTTTTATATATAAAAAAGTGATGATGATGAGAATGATGATGAGGATGATGCATGTCTGTGAGATGAGTTTGTAATGAAGCTATTGTTTATGGTGGATGATGCTTGATGAATGATGATTATGATATCTGCTAATTTGATGAAGATGTATATTGCACATAAAATTGAAAATAAAAAACAAATTACAAAAAAAGGAGGAAGGAAATAAATTACAAGGCTTTGAGTTTGCTTTCAAACTGATGATTCTAGATTCACAAGAAAACAATTTATTTCAAGCTTTGTAGGAACTTATTAGCCCTTGAGTGCAACTGTTTTGGATTTTGAAGATTGCTGTGATAGTTAAGATAATTAAGTACACTTGATGTAGGAGCACACATTCCCATAGTTCTTTGACCAATTTAGCATTGGCAGTAGTAATATTTTATTTTATTATTATCATTTGGTGTCGTGTACTGGATCCAAATATTATATTTAGTCCGGCTTTTGTGTCTGGAACAAATCTGACAACGAATCTTTTCGAATTCTGACTTTGCTCATTTGGCGAGAGCTAGTTGTTTTCACCCTCTGAACCAAACAGTTTGTTTTTGTAAGTAGAAACGTTATTTGATGTGTATAGTTCTCTGTCTTTTCTGTCAGTTTCCGATGACTTTGATAAATTGGTCCCCGTATCCAAATTGAGACATGCAGTCACAATCGTTAGCAGTTCTTCAATTACATCAATGAAGCAATTTGATATTGAGTTCTAAAAATTATCAAATGCTAAAGACGGTCATGATACAATCCATCAGGATTTTAGTAACTGCTTTGTCAATGTTAGCCTGGAGATCAGAGAGTTGGCTCTGACAAGTCTTAATTTATGAGGGCATACTGGTATTAATACCATGCTCCAACCATGTGAGCTTGTCCATGATGTGTTTTTGTGATGTGTAATACTTGCATCATTTTGGCTTCCAGAGAATGGTCCTACTGTGTCCAAAATGTAGACATCGGGTAGAGCTATGCTCATGAATTTAAGATAATCACGCTCCTTCTTGCCACTTTAAGACATTCTCTGAAGCTTATGATCAGCACTTTTATTTTAATATAAATATATGCACCATCTATTAAGGCAGTCACTTTGTCTCTAAAGATTGTTTCTGAGAATAAAGTATTGTGTGAAAGTATATGTTCCCTACTCAAATAGTCAGGACCAAGGAAAACTGAAACTATATATTTATTCAATGCATATATACTACAGAATAAAAGGTTTTTGAAATACCAGGCTGGGAAATGCCAAAACGAGCGGAACAATTAATTACAAGAGGTTTTCATCATAACCCAAAACAGTAAAAGGGCATTTTGTGTAGAAAAGTGACAAAGTATGAATGGATTTTGAGAAACGGTTCTTTGACCAACCCACCCCTGCAGGTCGGGGATCAGGAAAAGAATACACCTGCTGCTACCAACTGCATGTATCGTAGGAGGCGCCTAATGTGGGAACCCCCTGCAGCATTGTGGATTTGCTTTGGTGTCCTCTATATCGGGACACAAAAGCGACCAAAATAAATCTGCTTCACCCATTGCAATACTTTGGATCTTTGTCTTTCTTTCTACTTCTAACTACCTTTTATTTCCTAGCGCCTTGCTTGGCAACAGCTCACTTTTGGCCTTAATGATGAGCCTTTGCCCAAGTGAGGAAGGCAATGGGTTCTGTCCCCAGGCCGGGACCAACCAGTCCTTAAAAATGGTCGTTGCTATTCCCTGCTTAACGTTCAGCATTTAGAGGAATGGCAACAACTGGTTCACCCGTTGTGACCGGGCGGAATGCTGTGCTGGGTGCCTTCGGCATGGTATTTCAGTGAGATAGCACTATAAAGTCGGTATCAGATCCGCGCTATCACAAGGAGGCAATCACATCAACATACCCGGTCTCCTGCATACACACACGCAAGCACACATACACTACACACATGGAGGCACATCCTTAACTGACCTTAGCTGTTGATAGGACGTTTAACATAATTAAACCAAACGAAACCAAACCAAACCAAACCAGTTTTGACCAACCTGTCCAAGATTTGCAGTCATGGTCATCCAAGAAACAAAACTTGAGTGTGAAGGCTGATTGACTCTTTGATCAGATTTACGACACTTCTAAAAGGTGATCAATTATTTCAGATGAACTACTTCACAATTGAGAATTCAAAGACTCTCTTCCTTATAGTATAACCTGTGTACAAGGGCTCAGGTCATTGCCAATAAGAAGAGTTGAGAATACGCGTGATGACGCAGAACACCACAATTTGTGTGTGAAAATTAACGTATACCTGGCACGTTTTTGCAGAGTTGTAGTTTTGCTTCCCGTTGAGTTCAAATTGTTAAAACAAAGACAACATTTGTTATGTGAATAGGACCCGTTAAACAGGTTCTTGGTTGCAAAGAGATGAACATTTCTAGTAGTTTCATCTTCAAAACGTTCTGTCTCAGATTCTCTTTTGCGCAGATACCTTATGTAGCATTTCGGACAAAAAATGTGTTCTTCATTTGAACAATCTATGCCACTTTTAGTCATTTTATCCAAAAGCCATTTATATTATGGATTTTTTTTAACATTTCATGTACATTTACATTTACGAGATTTCGAGAAGATATGATGGCAACCTTCACCAATACATTTACTCTTCATTATGAGATGAATATTAACAAAGAACAAATTCTAAAAAGTGACAAGGATATTAGGACAGAATTTTAGGTCAGAGGATAGAATTTTAACCGCTGGGCGAGTTGTCTACATTTTGTTGTTTGTTGTGACGAAGTGACGTCTGTAAACTAAATTTATCATTCATATTTGTATTTTTTTAAAACATTCTTTTTCACATCTGACTTACATAACACAAAAACTGTAATAATCATTGTGGTAAAAAAAAAAAAAAAAAAAAAAATAAAAAAAAAAAAAAAAAAAATCAGGGCTTGGAATTTGGCCCCACATATCTAAACCATCTCGGTATCCTCTCACGGCTTTTGTTCATTCTTGCTTATATAAATGCGATCATCTGCTGGTGAAACATTATTGTTTTTCTTCTGGAAAGTTAATATATACATTCAATTATAAATACAAAATTTGTGAATCGTCATATTTTTGATTTGTAAGATACATATCGTCACAAATGTGTCAACTTTTGGTAGATATCTTCTTTGACATTTTGTACTATTGTACTGCTATTTTGTGTTTGTTCTTGTTTCTCTTATGTTGTAAATACTAGAAGTTGTACATTCATATATGTTTAAATATAGTAGATCTGTTCTCCTGGTACTTAGACTAGTGAGTCATAATATTACAACACATCTTTTAGAGGATTTTAAGGCATCAAATTTGGAGAAAAACTTGCGCACTAGACGTGGGACACGGGCAGGAAAGGGTGCTGTTAGGCGAATACCAAGTGTTATCGGTGTTAAATCAAACGGAACCAGTGGTTTTACCCACTTGGGCCTGAATACTGATAACCTCATCCATTTGGTCACTACAAATGGTCTGTCTGTCTCGCACTCTTTCTTGAAGGGCCAAACTGCGCTTACAGAAGTATCGGGCATCGACACTATTGTGCATTCTCGTAACGATACTTCCAAACGGATTCTGACATCATCAGTATCGTTCGAGAATTTACATGTTATCAAGCCAACAACAGCTGGTCACTGTAAGTCAGTTATTCCTCTTAATTTAGTGTCCTTAAACTGTCGTTCAGTGAAGAATAAGTCATTGTCCATCGGGGATTTTGGAACATCTCAGGACATTGACATTCTTGCATTGACAGAAACCTGGTTAGGTTCAGATATCGATGGCCAGGTCCTAGCTGAGCTAATACCAACAGGCTATGAATTCCACCACAATGCTAGACTCGGCAAACATGGTGGTGGGGTGGCTGTTCTGTTTAATAACGGCCTAAGTGTGAGACATCTCTCTTCCAGCCATGATGATGTATACACACACTTTGAGCTCATGACTTGTTCTGTCATTGCTGGTGATAAACAATTTAGATTGTGTATCATTTACAGGCCTCCACCATCTAAACAGAATGCTTTCCGAAATATGGTTTTTTTTATGAATGGTCTACCTTTTTAGACCACCGAGTTGTTGTACCACAAGAGATTATTATCACGGGTGATCTAAATTTCCACTTAGACGATCTATCTAATGTTGATGCTCGCCAGTTCTCTGGTCTACTAGATTCCAGGGGTCTGATTCAGCATGTGACAGATGCTACACACACCCATGGCCACATACTGGATGTGGTCATCACGAGGGAAGATAACTCAGTCATTCATGGAGCTATCTCAGTCATTGATCTATGTCTAAGTGATGTAAAGGGGAACCAATCTGGTGATCATCTTGCTGTCCACACAACACTGAATTGTAGTAAGCCAGCTCGTGCAAGGAAAGAAGTGAGCTTCCGGAAATTCCGCGAAATTTCAATACCAAATTTCAACAATGACATTCAGTCTTGTTCCGCCCTTCAATCTACTGAAGGCAAGGTTGATGATCTTGTTGAAGCATACACATTTGGTATAGAAGCCCTCATAGAGAAACACGCACCTCTGCAAACTAAGGTGATAACTGTGAGACCAAATGCCCCGTGGTATAATGAAAATCTCCGCGTGGAAAAACAGAAACGTAGACAAGCAGAGAGACAGTGGCGACGGACTAAATTAACCGTTCACCAACTGATTTATAGAGAGCAGTGTCGGCTAGTTGGCTCATTGCTCTTTCAGTCAAAGAAGGCTTATTATTCGGAAAAAATCGAAGGATGTGGCAAGGATAAAAGACAACTTTTTAGACTCACCAAAAACCTAATGGGACAGAAAGGTGAAATTATCCTACCAAGCTGTAATTCTGAAAAAGACTTAGCAAGCAAGTTCAGTGATTACTTTCTGAATAAAATCAGCTCAATCAGGAAAAATATTACCGAAGTGAACACCTCTGCTGACATTGACATCTCTGTCATGACTGCTGACATTGCATTTGATGGGGAACCATTGACAAAGCTCTCACCAACAACCCAGGACGAGTTGCGCAACATTATCATGACCTCGCAATCGAAGTCCTGTGAGCTTGATCCACTGCCTACAGACCTATTAAAGCAATGTCTTGAAGCACTGCTTCCTTTGATTACCGCAATCATGAATAAATCATTGGTTGAGTCAAAGGTTCCATTATGTTTCAAGAAGGCACATGTCAGACCATTGTTAAAAAAGCCTGGAATGGACAAGGAGGAGTTGAAAAACTACCGCCCAGTTTCAAATCTGCCTTTTCTGTCTAAGATCTTGGAGAAGGTTGTGTCCCGGCGTTTAGAGGTTCATCTCCATGCAAACAGTCTCCATGACAACATGCAATCGGCCTACCGCATGGGACACTCTACTGAGACGGCCCTCCTACGTGTACATAGTGATATAGCTTCTGCATTGGATAACAAGTGCAGAGCGGTGCTTGTCATGCTGGACTTGTCAGCTGCATTTGACGTCATCGACCATGGCATACTTTATAAACGTCTGGAATACTCTTATGGAGTGACTGATACCGCACTATGCTGGATACAGTCATACCTGAGTGAACGACGACAGTGTGTTGCCATCGGATCTGCCACCTCACATGACAAAGTACTAGATTTCGGGGTTCCTCAAGGGTCGGTGTTAGGACCACGAAAATATTGTATGTACTCCAAACCGATTGGAGAGATTTGTCGTCGCCATAGCCTTCGCTATCATTGCTATGCTGATGACACACAAATTTACATGGTCATAAAACCACAGGACAGTTGGAATACAGTCTCAGAAAGTCTGGAAGCTTGTCTGACAGATATCAGTATCTGGATGAACGCCAACATGCTTAAACTTAATCAGGAAAAGACGGAACTAATCGTCTTTTCCCCAAAGTGTCAGCAAACAATGGCTCTCCAGCTCAAGGTTGGTGCCGGAACTATTGAGACTGTTCCAGCTGTTAAAAACCTAGGGGTATACTTTGCCAGTTCTCTGAACATGGAGAAACAAGTGAACGCGATTGCCAAATCATGTTACTACAAGATCAGGAACATCGGCTGTATTCGGCTGTTTCTAACTGCAGATGCATGCAAGATTTTGGTGCATTCACTTGTTACCTCTCGGTTTGATAATGGTAACGCCCTGCTCTGTGGTATATCTGACAAACTAACTAGTCGTCTGCAGAGGGTTCAGAACACTGCAGCACGGCTAGTTACTCGTTTTTGAAAGAGAGAGCACATCACACCTGCGCTTTATTCGTTGCACTGGTTACCTGTACGATACAGGTCGCAGTACAAAATTCTGGTATACACATACAAGGCACTGAATGGAACAGCTCCTCAGTACCTACAGGAACTTGTTACCCTGTATCAGCCGTCAAGATCACTGCGGTCGGAGTCAGAATCTTTGTTGTGTGTCCCAAAATCTCGTACTGTGACCTACGGAAACAGATG
>NW_018407176.1:411200-419810 GCF_002113885.1 Mizuhopecten yessoensis | reverse complement strand
GGGGGGATACATGAATGGCATACATATTTGAAATAACACCACTTCTTCATATTATGAACGGTGACTGTTTCGCGCATGCGTGCAGAAAAGTGAGCGCGTCACACGTCAGAATAGATTAATAATAGAAATGATTAAATTTTTAATTTAACTGTCGATAACTACCTCCACCTGTCGATAACTGCCCCTGTCATTAACGCCACCAAAACAATGATGTATCCCGCGATTCGTCACATGTAAGTTACGCTGATTGCATATCAGTGATGAAATAGAGTACGTTTCCCGACTTTTCCGAAATGCCATCATATAGGCTAATAACTTCCGCAAAACGGTAAACTGGAAAAACAAGTTTGAAGCTTAGACTGTCGATAACTGCCTCCATATTGCTCTATCATCTTTAGTATAATTAACAATCTCAAAAAGAATGAAAAATATATTATTTTCACAAGTTTCTTTATAGGCTATTTGTAACATCGCTGTTTTTAGGTTTGTCGGCGATAACACTGCTACGAAGGAATGCACATGGTATATTTTACGTATCTGAACGTGAAACTGGAGTAAAACAACCATTACTATCATTACTTCTTATCATGAGCGGAAGTTCCGAAACGTCATGTTCCAACATATCGAATTCGATTATCCCCCCTTAGAATATATTTCACTTCCGGAATTGAAGTTTTCAAGATGGAAGCTAAGGCACTGCATAACTTCGAACCGACGCACCCGGATGAACTGGGTTTCGAGAAAGGTGACACTCTTCTTGTAAGTATCAATAACAGTACTTTTGAATTTTTGCATTGATGATTGTTCAGATTAGTCATCAGGAACTTTAGAAGGTACAATAAACTCGCTACGCCTATATTCACGTAATGATGTAAATTTTGACTTCACTTCCTGAAATGCGGAACTGTCAAAGTTGCGATATAACAATAAAAACCATGTCAATGTTTTATAATCCTGCGAGTCAAGAGTCAAATAGTAACTTTTTTCCAATTTGATTCAGTTAATTTTTGAAAATTCATTTAATCAATATGAAACTTCGACATAATGTTTCTTATTCGTTATATATATATAATTACTGATATACAAGGTGCATAAACCCCATACATACAAAGTACATAAAACATATACATACCAGGTACAAAAAACCCATACATACGAGGTACATAAATCCCATACATACAAGGTACATAAACCCCATATATATATATACAAGGTACATAAACCCAATATATACAAGGTACATAAACCCCATATATATATATATATACAAGGTACATAAACCCCATTTATATATATATATATATATATATATACAAGGTACATAAACCCAATATATATATATTATATATACAAGGTACATAAACCCCATATATATATATATATATACAAGGTACATAAACCACATGCATACACTTGTACATAAACCACATACTAGTGCGAATTATTCTGACGTTTTATCAACTTTTTTTTATATCGGTCTGTCGTCGATTAACACCAGAACTCCGGCCCTCTATAATATGCGGGAAATAAGCGACCCGCGCCTGGGTGGTCTTCAAACTGATATTTTAGAAACAAATCGTCACTTTCACACACATGTCGTACATGGATCGAAAGATCTATTCTTTAAATTCTCAAAATAGGTACATCAACTTGGCTCTGTATCATAGCGTTCCAAATTCTGCTTTAGAAAATGGGACAGGAGTGAATGGTTAAATCTCAATTGCCAAAAAACCCAGCCCTCTGGAAACCATTGGTGTACCCTTAAATCACTGTTTGAACTTGAATGGAATACTTGGCAAAAACCTGTAGACAGTCATCATGCTGAGGAGAGACTGTGAACATGTGTGTGCAATGCTGAGCCTTGTACAAATTAAAACTATACAGGAGAAAGTCTATGCCACCTCTCTCCTCACTACAGCCTTAAAGGTGTCCAGGTCCTTACTGATCATGGCGACGCTGGGGGGCAGGAGGTTCCATAATGTGATGGTCCGGGGGATGAAGGAGTGTCTGTATGCATTGGTGGCCATGTGTGTGGGATGTAGAGTTTGTAGGAGTAGCTGTTCGTTGTGATAGTTGAGTAGGTGGGGTGGTAGGCGATGGGTACTGCTACACTGTGATGAAGTATTTTGTGCATAAAGATGATGTCCGTTGTTTTGCGTCTGTGTTCCAGTGTTTCCCTTTTTAGATCCTTGACCATTTGTGTTGTACTATCTGTGTCTGGTTTGTTGTAGTCGAGTGGTTTGTGGAGGACGAATTGATGCTCTGTGATGTATGTGGGTTCCATGCTGTGCTGCTTATTCTAATTTCGGTCTGACTAAGCTTTCATATGCTCTTTCCTTGACTTTTTGTGGGCAATGTTTTAGGTTCCTCCAAAACCCCTGAACCAATTTCAATGAAATTTTGCAGGGACCTTCCATGGACAAAGGTCAACAAAAATAGTGGCCAGTTTAGTCCTGAGGGGCGGGGCCAAAAAGGGTCAAATTGACTAAAATTTCAAAAATCTTCTTCTCAATAACCAGATATGGTAGAATCAAATACTCTTCATATATGGAAGGGTCTTAAGGTGCTTTACCAAAATTGTGAATTTCCTGACCCTGGGGTCTCACGTTTCCCCCTGGTGAGGGGGTAAACTTTACTATAGTTTATATAGGGAAATCACATTTTGAACCAACATTTGTTTAATTTCAATTGGAAGTAATTCATTTTGGGTTAGCATTATCAGTATTTGGTAGCAGTTTGATAGTATGCACATATGAGCCCTGACTGACCCCCAGGGGCTGATGGGTGGGGCAAAAAAGGGTTGAATTGACTGAAAATTCAAAAATCTTCTTCTCAAGACCCACATATGGTAGAATCAAATACTCTTCATAGATGGAAGGGTCTTAAGGCTTATGACCCTAGGGTCTCACATTTATCCCCTGGGGAAGGAGGGGGGGGGGGCCAAAAGTTATATGGTTTATAATGGCAAATGATACTTTGAATATTACATGTTGATAACTTGATAGGAATTATAACCTTGAGTTGACAGTTTGATACTTTGAAAATTTTGAGCCAGTCCTACCCCCAAGGGCTGTAGGGTGGGGCTCAAAGGAGTCAGTGTGCTAAAATTTCTTCATTTTCCTTGTTTAGAATCAGAGGTGCTAGTTTCAAATACTTTTTAGTCTGCAATCTGTATGCTAGATATTGAATAAGGTGGTTTTATGGTTTTTTTGTCACTTTGAATAATATTTCTGTTCATGTTAAAAACAAAATTCACTCTCTGTATACATATATCAGGTGACCGTTAAGGCCCATGGGCCTCTTGTTTAACTTTGAATTCCATTTACCAGGTGTCTGCCCAGTTAAATAATGTGTTGAGGTCTAGTTTTAGGTTGGTACGGTCTGCTGGTGTGTACACAGTCGTTTGTAAAGAGTCTGATGATTGAGTGGATGTTGTCAGTAATTTCGTTTATAAAGATGGGGAAGAGTGTAAGTCTGAGAACAGTTCCCTGTGGTACCCCTGGTTTACTAGTGATGATGCTGATGTTGTTTCCTATCTGCCAAAAATTTGTCAATCCACTGTTGTGTTGTTCTCTGTATCCTGTAGTAGTGTAGTTTGGTTGATAGGCATTGGTGTGCGACTTAATCGAAGGCCTTGGCAAAGTCTAGTATGGCAATGTCCGCTTGTGTCTTGTTGTTGTTGATGCACTTGATGATGTTGTCTGCAGTGATGAGGAATAGTTGAGTTCGTAGGAGCGTTTTTCTTCTGAAGCCATGTTGGTTTTCGTGTAGTATGTTCTGCTTGTCTAATGTCTAGATGGTTCATTATCTGCGATACTATGATGTGTTCAAGGATCTTCGAGAGTAAGCGAGACAGGTCTGTAGTTCTTGTTCTGTCGCCTTTCTTGTATATGGTTACGTTTTTTGCCTCTTTCCAGTCTGCAGGTATGGTTGCAGTGTCAATGGATTTCTGAAATAGTGTGGTGAGGTTATGTGATGTAATGGTTGAATTTTCCTTGAGGATGCGAATGGGGATTTTATCTGGTCCTGTAGCTTTCCTGGGGTTGAGTCGTTCTAGTGCCTTCTCTACGCCGCGTACACAGATGTTCTTCATTGTTAGGTATATTTGCTGTTCCCCTTGTCTGGTATTGATGTGGTGTCCTCTGTCGTGAATACTGAGGTAAACTGTCTGTTGAGTATGTCTGCTTTTTTCTGCGCTGGTGTCTGCGGTGTCTGCTATGATGCCGTCTGCCTTCAATGTGTTGATTCCTGTTGTGTCTTGTTTTCTTGCTTTGATGAATTTCCAAAATGATTTAGATGTGTTGGCTTTGTTGTTCCCCTCATGGAGTGAGTTGGCCACTTCACTTGCCCACAGTCATACATGGTAAAGTGATTTACACCAGATTAGCGAAAGAGTAAATACTACCTGTACCCAGTCTCTATATGGCTTCACAGTTGGAAGGACAAAAATGAAAAAGGACAGGTTACCTTCATCCCTGTGACATGCAGCACCAGCTATTACTTATTATTATGTGTGGTGCTGTTCAGTAAGTCATCTGTCTATTTATATTTTCTGACAACTTCCTAAGAGGCCTACAGTGCTAGGCTTATGGTATTTGTGTGATATGTAAGGGGTTTGTTTCCAAGTAACTAATTTACTTACTGGGATTTGAGATCATATGTACAATACATCATTCCCTTGGTAAAATATATACATATTTCAGAATTACTGTAACACCATGCTACCCTTGAATACTAATAATTTTATACAAAAAGGGTGAATAGTAGTTATTTATTTGACCAAAACCTATCTCTGTACCGGGGTAGCGAGTGGCAATGGTACACAGCTCTCTATCACTCTAGTCATGCTGCTCCGCTAGCCTTGCTACCCACCGCATGCATCTCTCTGTGTATATATAAGTGCCAGGCCTATTGAAGTGTTATGTATGTATACGCCGTGGTGTTACGTACACCAGACAGCCACATAAACTAACACTGCCCTACTGACCATTTCCCTATCACTGTTACGATAGATAGCCATGTGCACGACGACCAGACCACCCTCCATTGGTGGTGACAATGTTGAATTCAATGTTGATATATTATGGCCTTCAATAATCTACACAACATTCAAGCTTAGATATTATATACCTCTAGCTCTAGTCGTCTCCAGTATAAACCTATTAGTGTCAGCTTTTCCGTGCCTTAGTTTCAACGTGCTTCAGTCAGCTTAGCTCACTTGTATTTATTCGATGTAACCCAAGTGGTCAGATTAATCTGCATCTTCAGTACTTTTTATGTTGAATAGATGTAACTATAGCAAGATTTTTTCTGGCAAGGTCTACTTTCTCTTTCCATTACATGTAGGTTGAAGGCTTATTCATTTCAGAGCTTTAAGTTGACCCTTGACATTTAGCAATTTCAGAGATCAAATAATATTTCCCCTGAAATTTGGGGGGGGGGGGGGAAACACATCAAATATGCACCTATCCTTTCAAACCCAAGAGTAAAAGCTCCCTTTGGGAGGTCAGAAAAGATCCTCCCAAGGGTCTAGTAAAAGCCTTGAAGATTGTATAAATGAAAAACCTCAGTGTACTTAGGTCACATAGAGTGAAAAAAAATTAAACATCACATTTAGATTAACCAAGAGTCATAGAATGATAATATCTAGTGTATAGAAGGCTGTAGTAAATAGCTATAAAGTTTGTTTACATATACCTTGCCCTGCATTCATCATGTGCAATGGATGTCAAACCTGATTTTTGACAAATTTTTAATAACCAAGAAACTTCTTCCCTAAGGGGTAGAGTAATGAAGTTTTTCTGGGATAAATTACTACATGTACAAGCTTGTTCAAATAAGTTACCTTGACCAGGATGGTAGGGGACAAGTGTGCTAAAATCTTCAAACAATTTGCAATAGCTAAAATCTATAAGGCCTAGAATAACAAATTTTAGCCCACCATCATCTGATGATGGGCTTTTCAAATCACCCTTGGTCCGTCATCCGTCCTTTAACAATTCTTGTTATCGCTATTTCTCAGAAAGTAAAGGAGGGATATTTCTAAAATCAATATGAGGGTCCGACTTGATCTGTTGATGTGCATGTTTACTTTTCAGACTGATCGGATAAACAAAAATGGCCGACAGATGGCCATCTTGGATTTTGACAGTGAATGTTTGTTAATGCTATTTCTCATGAAGTTCTTGAGGAATCTTTCTCAAATTTGATATATTGATTTTCCTTGGTCTGTAGTCGTGCATGTTTACTTTTCAGACTGATCGGATAAACAAAATGGCCGACAGATGGCCATCTTGGATTTTGACAGTGAATGTTTGTTAACGCTATTTCTCATGAAGTTCTTGAGGGATCTTTCTCAAATTTGATATATTGATTTTCCTTGGTCTGTAGTTGTGCATGTTTACTTTTCAGACTGATCATGATCTGATGAACAAAATGGCCGACATACGACCATCTTGGAGTTTGAAATTGAATGTTTGTTATCACTATTTCTCATGTGGAAAATCTGGAGGGATCTTTCTCAGATTTGATATGTAAGTTCCCCTTGGTCTGTAGTTGTGCATGTTAACTTTTAAGACTGATTGGATAAACAAAATGGCTGACATGCTACCATGTTTGATTCTGACTGTGACTGTTTGTTATCACTACTTCTCAGGAAATTTCTGAGGGATCTTTCTCAGATTTGATATGTAGGTTCCCCTTGGTGCATGTTTGCTTTGATGAGTGAGTGGTCATAAAAACAAGATGGGCACAGGAAGTACTAATGTCAGTAATAATGAGATCTTTCTGATATTGAAATGATTGGATCTATTTAAAGAACTGTACCAGTAAATATGTGAAACGGTGCATTTACTGTTTACATGACTTGATCAAACAGATCAGAGAAAAGAAGAGAAAAGATCAAGCTGACATAAACTAATGAAGATGGTACAATGGTGGGCGCCAAGATCTGTCTGGGATCTCTTGTTTATGTATACATTAGGTAACAAAGATGTCTAAGTATGGGCGGATTGGTCTAGTGGTTAGCACTCCACCTTCCAAGCAGGCGGCCGGGGTTCGATTCCCGAAGTCGTTGTACGCATGAAATATTAGAGAAAGTGTTTTTCTCCTGTCCACACAACTCCAACAACCCAGGTGGAGTATAAAATGGTCTGGGGTGGGTGTTGCGGTATCTGTGCTGTAGCATTCAAGTGAGGTGGCACTATAAATGATACCGTTGGAAGCACGGTCCCACTACAAACAGAACACAATACATCTCAAGCACACACTCAGGCATACACACAAATGGAGATATTAGCCAGGTCACATAGGACTAGTAGTTAGTGCCTGATAAGGTAGCTCCTGCAAATTCCTCAAAAATTGAATTGATTAATGTATATGCTAATTGTATTGACTGTATAAAATTTTATATCTATGTACTGTAAAGCACTTTAGAGTGGCTTATGTTAGCTAGATAGGGTGCTATATCAAATGTTGTATATTTATTTATTTAAGTGTCCTATATAGCCTGTAGGGACAGGAGGTGTTAAGTGCTTTGTATAAATAAAGTTACCAGTATTCAAGGAAATGCGGTTAAACATTAAAATCTTCAATTGGTTCTTCTAAAGATCCACAGGGTTTTGTTTAATGGCCTGTAGCTTGTTGGTGTGAAATGCTAAATTGATCAACAGAAATGATATGTTTTGCTTGCTAGCTCTCATGATCAGGTTGGCTTTAATAAATTTGACATCATGCAATTAAACAGCATTGAGGAACAGGCAAGCAATACTGTTGGGCCTTTTGTATTGGTATAAATACTGATGACATGTTATTGTATTCATATTTACAGATAGTGGATAAACCATCTGAAGATGAGTGGTGGAAAGCTGTGCCATACAATAATCCATCAGAAAGAACCAAATTCGTCCCAATGAATTATATTCAAATGACACCACACAAGTAAGCTGTAATGTTATAATGATTGTCAGCACGTTGCTGTGACACAAGTAAGCTGTAATGTTATAATGATTGTTAGCACGTTGCTGTAACACAAGTAAGCTGTAACATTATAATGATTGTCAGCACGTTGCTGTGACACAAGTAAGCTGTAATGTTATAATGATTGTCAGCACGTTGCTGTGACACAAGTCAGCTGTAATATTATAATGATTGTCAGCACGTTGCTGTAACACAAGTAAGCTGTAGCATTATAATGATTGTCAGCACGTTGCTGTGACACAAGTAAGCTGCAATGTTATAATGATTGTCAGCATGTTGCTGTGACACAAGTCAGCTGTAATATTATAATGATTGTCAGCACGTTGCTGTAACACAAGTAAGCTGTAACATTATAATGATTGTCAGCACGTTGCTGTGACACAAGACGTTCCACAGCATTGAATAAAAATGAACCCTAGGAAGTTACATATTTACATATTTCTGTTCAATAAACAGGATAGAAGTTCTGTTTACTTTTTGTTCCACAATTTGATATTGCAAATGCTATTTGATAGTTCATTCTTGTCATTAAAAGCTAACTATTTGAAAAGTTCAGGCATCTATAATGATACTACATCACATACATCTATAATGATACTACATCACATACATCTATAATGATACTACATCACA
>NW_018407176.1:410480-410665 GCF_002113885.1 Mizuhopecten yessoensis | reverse complement strand
ACATCTATAATGATACTACATCACAAACATCTATAATGATACTACATCACAAACATCTATAATGATATTACATCACAAACATCTATAATGATACTACATCTCAAACATCTATAATGATACTACATCACATACATCTATAATGATACTACATCACATACATCTATAATGATACTACATCTGAAAAA
>NW_018407176.1:408709-409072 GCF_002113885.1 Mizuhopecten yessoensis | reverse complement strand
ATCACATACATCTATAATGATACTACATCACATACATCTATAATGATACTATATCAGAAACATCTATAATGATACTATATCACAAATGTCTATAATGATACTACATCACAAACATCTATAATGATACTACATCACATACATCTATAATGATACTACATCACAAACATCTATAATGATACTACATCACATACATCTATAATGATACTACATCACATACAACTATAATGATACTACATCACATACATCTATAATGATACTACATCACAAACGTCTATAATGATACTACATCACATACATCTATAATGATACCAAATCACAAACATCTATAATGATACTACATCACATACATCTATAATGATACTA
>NW_018407176.1:399422-405306 GCF_002113885.1 Mizuhopecten yessoensis | reverse complement strand
ACATCTATAATGATACTACATCACAAACATCTATAATGATACTACATCACATACATCTATAATGATACTACATCACAAACATCCATAATGATACTACATCACAAACATGTGTCTTTAATGGAGTAGCGTGATGATGCCAGTCTATACGCAGACACATTCCAGTGTTGAGAATTTCAGCCAAAGCAGTGGAAGATTTTATTCCACTTGAAGTATGGACTTGACATACATAGGAATAATTAATCTTTCACTGAGATATTATTGCCATTGCTGTTGAAATCTCACAATCTGTTTTCTCTGTGTTGTGTTGTGTTGTGTTTCCGTTCTCTTGGTTAAACTTCTTTTGTTTGTTTTAATAGGTGGTATAAAGGGAAAATTTCAAGAAAGAAAGCAGAAGAAATACTGTTGAAAGATCATTATCCTGATGGAAATTTTCTTTTAAGGGACAGTGAAAGTTCACCCGGAGATTTTTCTCTGTCCATCAGGTAACCCAAGTACACTCCACTTAATGCCATGTTGTTTAATAGCACATTTCTGTTAATATCATGTTTTCAACAAAAAGTATATCTTGTGAACTTTGTTAGTTAAACTATTCGAAGAATTGGAGGAGGGCTAATACATTGAATGTAGCCCTGTCAGCATCCCACTTCAGGTTTAAGTTTTTGAACAAGTTTTTTGAGACAGGTTGTTGACTATTATAATGTTTATGCACTATATATGGAGTGTAAACCATATTTTCATTTATTAGGGGCTAAAACGTTTAACAGGTTCATTATGTTATCTAGTTGCACTGCATCAAAAATTGATACTCAAAAAACCAATAACAGTTCAGCAACCTACAACACGTTAAGATATGTATTCCTATTTATATTTACTAAAAATATATTGCGACTAGGAGACATCGTGTGTGATTTTATTCTTCTAAGTACAAATGTATCATGTAATACTGCCAGTTACTCAACATCACAAGTAAAAATGATCTCTACGAACTGAAACATTTTTCACATACATATATGTAACAGCCCCAAAGGGTCCATTTCACATGTTGCTTTTGTTTGTACAGTGGCGGATCCAGAGACCTATCTGGGGGGGGGGGGGGGGGTTGAACGGTCGGGTAAAAGGGGTCAACTTGGTTACTGATAATGTTTCCTTCTTAACCTATCGGTAGATTTCAATCAAATTGTAGTGATAGCATGCTTAGTCCATGTTTATAAATACCTCCAGGGGACGGGGTCAAAGGGGTCATATTGAATGAGTAGCTTTAAATTATATCTCTGGACTACTCAACAGGTTTATTGTGGTTGTAACATCCTTAGTCCATGGGGATAAAAATTACACAAAAGAAGTGACTAGCGTTCCTGGAGAATCTCCTCCAAAACTACAGAGCAGGCAGCCTCATAGCAAAAATAGATAAGCAAAACCCTGAGGCAATATATCTTTTTTTCTAAATTAGAAAATGGGCAAAGGGATGCAATACTATTCAGTTTTGATGGTTGATTGAGAAAAGGAGTATGAGCATATCATGTGTGGAATTCACTAACAGTACCGTAACTTGTTACTCTGTACCGTGTTTGAGTATATGTATTGATTTGATTTATTCAATGTATTTGTAATTAAAAACAGAATTTAGACCTGAATTCTTTATAAAAATATATAAATTTTGCTTTATTTCAGATTTAACAAGGACGTACAGCACTTCAAAATCTTACGTGACGGATCTGGCAAGTTCTTTTTATGGGTTGTTAAGTTTCCCTCCATCACCAAGCTTATAGATTACCACAAACAGGCATCCGTCAGTCGCACAGAAACCATCATTTTGAAAGAAGTACAAGACGTATGTATATTGGGAAACAAAATAATGTATTATCTTTACTTAACTGTTTCTTAAACTTTCTGTAGACAATAGCTTCTTAATAACATAAGAGTAGCCCAAATCATGACATTGATCCCTTCTTTTGCTATGCCCTCCACATGTGGAGCATGTCACATTATCCATGCTATCCCTCTGTTGGTCTGTCTCAAAGTTTTGATAGAATCTTTTGGGATTTGGTGTGTTTAATGAGAATCATATGAAGAGTTGCCTGTTGAAAAATGGGATATCTGTGATAAATTTACAATCTGTATGGCCAGTTGATAAGAAAAAAGAACCTTGCAATATGCTGGCTAGTGGAGTGAAGCTTTTTAATTAGCTCACCTGGCCTGAAGGTTACAGGGGTCAAATATGTTTGAAATCTTTAAACAACTTCTTCTGAACTACCAAGAGGCCTGAAGGGTTATGATATTTGGCCTTTAGCATGCTGGGATGAAGGGCTACCAAGTTTGTTCAAACAAATGACCTTCACCCATTTTCAAGGTCACAGGGGTCAAATATGTTTAAAACCTTTAAAACTACTTCTTATCAATAACCAAGAGGCTGAGGGTTATAATATTTGGCCTGTAGCATGCTGGGATGAAGCGCTACCAAGTTTAATCAAATGAATGACCTTGACAATTACTCAAGGTCACAATGGTCAAATAGGTTTAAAACCTTTAAACAACATCTTTTCAATAACCAAAAGTCCTAGGATGATGCTGTTTGGCCAGTATGATGCTAGGATGAAGGACTACCAAGTCTATTCAAACGAATGACCTCGACATATATTAAAGGTCACATGGGTCAAATATGTTTAAAACCATTATTAACGACCTCTTCTCAATAAGCAAAAGGCTAAGGATGATGATATTTGGCCATTAACATGCTGGGATTAAGGACTACCAGGTTTTTTCAAATGAATGACCTTCGCCAATATGCAAGGTCACAGTGGTCAATATATGTTTAAATCTTTAAATGACTTGTTCTGTATAACCAAAATGTCCAGGGTAATGATATTTTGCCAGAAACATACCTGGTTGGACGACTATAAACTCTGTTCAACCTTATAGTAGTAATAGACTACTACAGGTAATGATTACTAATAGACCACTACAGGTAATGATTACTAATAGACTACTACAGGTAATGGTTACTAATAGACTACTACAGGTAATGATCACTAATAGACTACTACAGATAATGATCACTAATAGACTACTACAGGTAATGATTACTAATTGACTACTACAGGTAATGATCACTAATAGACTACTGCAGATAATGATCACTAATAGACTACTACAGATAATGATTACTAATAGACCACTACAGGTAATGATTACTAATAGACCACTACAGGTAATGATTACTAATAGACTACTACAGATAATGATCACTAATAGACTACTACAGATAATGATCACTAATAGACCACTACAGGTAATGATCACTAATAGACTACTACAGATAATGATCACTAATAGACTACTACAGGTAATGATTACTAATAGACTACTACAGGTAATGATCACTTATAGACTGCTACAGATAATGATCACTAATAGACTACTACAGGTAATTATCACTAATAGACCACTACAGGTAATGATTACTAATAGACTACTACAGGTAATGGTTACTAATAGACTACTACAGGTAATGATCACTAATAGACTACTACAGATAATGATCACTTATAGACTGCTACAGATAATGATCACTAATAGGCTCCAACCCAGTGTCTAGTGAAGTCGTGAGAGATCAGCTCCAACCCAGTGTCTAGTGAAGTCGTGAGATATCAGCTCCAACCCAGTGTCTAGTGAAGTCATGAGATATCAGCTCCAACCCAGTGTCTAGTGAAGTCTTGAGATATCAGATCCAACCCAGTGTCTAGTGAATTAGTCATGAGATATCAGCTCCAACCCAGTGTCTTGTGAAGCCACTAACCTCAGAAAATGTCCAATAGGGAGTTTTGTAAAATTCTCTGGTTCTGATGGTGACCCACCTAGTTGGCCAAAACTGAATTACATTTGCCGAAACATTTTATGTTGTCTGATCATCGCATCTTTTGATTTTTCGATTACCCTTAAGGCTGGACTTGTGAATTCCATTTAAGAATCATCACCTGGAGTATGCAGGACTTCATTGAACACACTACTAGCAGACATCGGATCTCGTTCTCCCTTGTAATTGTATGGACATCGTAAAAATCTTCCTGCTAAAGTTATTACAGCAAATAGGGAATAAGAACCTAAATCTCACAAATCAGACTCTTAACGTTGTGTAGTGGATCTAACACTACATTGTTATAGAACCCTACACTATAATGTTCCTGTAATGAATCCTACAAAACAGTTGTCTAGAAATACATCCCAAATACTACAATGGTGGTATAATGCTTGATGGTGATGTGACTGAATATATCATGGAAAGTCAGAAATATGGAGCCCAATAGGGGCTCAACTTTTAAAACACTTAAATAAGTTTATGTTTCAGGAATGTTATACTAATATATTTTTTCTTCTCAAATCAATCATTTTGAAAACATATGCAGGATGATTTTGGGTTGCTTGTACAATATTGTTATAAGGCTGGTCATTATGTCTCTATTATTTTATAGGACAATGTTCCAGCTCAAACAACTCAAAAGGTAAGTACTCTGTTTTTTATGATAATCACTTATAGACTACTACAGACAATGACAAGTAATAGACTACTACAGACAATGATAAGTAATAGACTACTACAGACAATGATAAGTAATAGACTACTACAGACAATGATAAGTAATAGACTACTACAGACAATGATAAGTAATAGACTACTACAGACAATGATAAGTAATAGACTACTACAGGCAATGATAAGTAATAGACTACTACAGGCAATGATAAGTAATAGGCAACTACAGACAATGATAAGTAATAGACTACTACAGACAATGATAAGTAATAGACTACTACAGACAATGATAAGTAATAGACTACTACATACAATGATAAGATATAGACTACTGCAGATAATGATAAGTAATAGACTACTATAGACAATGATAAGTAAAAGACTACTACAGACAATGATAAGTAATAGACTACTACAAACAATGATAAGTAATAGACTACTACAAATAATGATAAGTAATAGACTACTACAAATAATGATAAGATATAGACTACTACAGACAATGATAAGTAATAGACTACTACAGATATTGATAAGAAATAGACTACTACAGATAATGATAAGTAATAGACTACTACAGATAATGATAAGTATTAGACTACTACAGATAATGATAAGTTATAGACTACTACAGATATTGATAAGTAAAAGACTACTACAGATAATGATAAGTATTAGACTACTACAGATAATGATAAGTAAAAGACTACTACAGATAATGATAAGTAAAAGACTACTACAGATAATGATAAGTATTAGACTACTACAGATAATGATAAGTTATAGACTACTACAGATATTGATAAGAAATAGACTAATACAGATAATGATAAGTAATAGACTAATACAGATAATGATAAGTAATAGACTACTACAAATAATGATAAGTAATAGACTACTACATTCAATGATAAGTAATAGACTACTACAAGATATAGACTACTACAGACAATGATAAGATATAGACTACTACAGACAATCATAAGTAATAGACTACTACAGATAATGATAAGAAATAGACTACTACAGGCAATTTTAAGTAATAGACTACTACAGGCAATGATAAGTAATAGACTACTACATTCAATGATAAGTAATAGACTACTACATTCAATGATAAGTAATAGACTACTACATACAATGATAAGATATAGACTACTGCAGATAATGATAAGTAATAGACTACTACAGATAATGATAAGTATTAGACTACTACAGATAATGATAAGTAATAAACTACTACAGACAATGATAAGTAATAGACTACTACAGACAATGATAAGTAATAGACTACTACAGGCAATGATAAGTAATAGACTACTACAGGCAATGATAAGTAATAGACTACTACAG